>NC_056727.1:1063840951-1063845951 GCF_019279795.1 Protopterus annectens
GTTTGCAACGAAATGAAGTAGACTCATATATATATATATATATATATATATATATATATATATATGTGTGTGTGTGTGTGTGTGTGTGTGTATGTATATATATATATATATATATATATATATATATATATATATATATATATATATATATATATATATATATGCCACATACTGATATCTAGGGTAATCATGTGTGAAGGGGATAGGGGGAGACATACTTAGCTGTCTGTATGCACAGACATTTTTTCACATAACTCTTCTTTGGGTGGAAGAGGCAAGAGAAATGGGCTCAAGTTAGCTAAGTGTAGGACCATGCCCAGTGTGACTGTCAGTACTTATAAGTTGACTCCAGGCCAGACCAATCTGTACTCCAGTCCAGGATTTTGTGTACTGCAGACTATTGGCTGCTGCACTTCTTTCCACATTCCAACTTAAACTCACTGATATTATTTCCAAGACATTCCTTGGATGTTTGCTGAACGCAGTATGTGACTCATACCTATCAACTGTACAGATTTGCACAGAATGATCAGATATTTGCCTCATATCTTTGGTCAGTGTTACGTAACATTGTGGTTTTGTGGCAAATTAGTGGCAAATCATTAAATAGTGACGTTAGGAAATAATGACACGTCAGTAGATTCAAGGTAATGCAAGATCTATTATTCTATCAATTCTTTACATTTGTAAGTGCAATATTTAACACTTGCGAATATTTTTGGGCTTTTGTCCCACTTATATTCATGGCTTGGCTTTTGACAGATTTGTTGCTGTAACAGGTTGTGAGGTTTGGTGTGACTGGGGTACATGCTGTAACACCACATACAGGGTAACAGTGTGCATACCTCTCCCTGTACATGTTTTTGCAGACTGTTTAGCCTATTGCCTCAATGTCTGCTCTATTCCTCGTACAGTTGTGGTTTTCTGGTACTATACTGTAAACATGCAGGCACTGAAGTGTTGTAATTACTGAGACATTTAAGTGAGGGCCTTTACATCCTGCAGCTAATCTAACCTCTTGCAATCTGCTGTTGTACTAGCCACTTTCTAAGTTACTCAGACCATGTATAATGTCGGTAGGTTTGGCCCTCTGTCCTCCCATTTTCTCTGGCTTTGTCCAGCGGTCTTGCAGTGACAGATTGTGGCATTATGACAGTCTGTGGGACTCCTACCATACGAGTAACTCACATGCAAAAGTTCTAGATGCTGCCAGCTTCAAACCATCAACAGCATAATCCATCCTAATATCCTTAGCCCAGTGAGCTACACCAGCCACCAGAAAGAGAGGTTTAATTCCTCACACTATCAACAGCCTACAGACATACACTGACCCCTGCATTTTGTGGGTAAAATATGTGGCCAGGTTCTATGTCACAGCCATAGAAATGTGTGGTCTGCTTATATAACCTTGCAAACATACTCTGTTACTGCAGTTGTATGGGAACACAGATTGTTGGGGGTAGGGGACTCTGGCATTGACAGTCATGCATCTGTCCTATGACCCCACTGTTTGGCATTTCCTTTCCATAATGCAGTGGGGTTTCCAGCCATGTGGCCTAATGCATATTATGGGGCACTCAGTATTGGGAAGAGTATCTGTTGTCCCAGATGGCTGTTAGATCTCTGCAAGTTGCCCAGTAGCCCACTCTATTCCCTTACATACATCCAGCAGGTCCATACATATGCTACCATAGTCTAGTACCCCATACATTTGTTGTATAGGAGAGTGGCTTACATTGTGAATGCAGCAGTTGAGAGACCTGTGTGTCAGGGCTGACTCTGTCTGATGCATGCAGTACACAGCCAATACATGTTTAGGTACAGGTTGTGTGGTGTGGCTGGCATCCTTTTTGCTATGTATGTGAGTTAGAATAAGGTGTCAGTCCCTAGGACCCTAGGTTACCAGTGCATGTGCTATGTGTTGCCTCATGGCCAAGGTCAGGGCATACTGTGTACACCTACATCTGCCGACAGGGAAAGCCTGAAGGGGTTCCTGCTCTGAGTCCTCCTGTGGGTGTGGCTGTGGGGACCTAGGCACTGGTGGGGGGGGCTGTGTGTCCCTTCCCTGTGATGATCCTGATGCAGGATATGCTGTAGTCTATCAATGTATAGCACATTGACATTTCATATTATATAGTTTATCGCTGTATGCATTTCATCACATGCTAAAATGGTTGTGTATTTCATCAGTGATACAGTCGGTCGAATAATGTAACTGTTGAACTTCATTAAATCGACTGTTGCATAACTGAAGGGTTTTTCCACTCTCTTCGTGGTTATGGCCCCTGAAATTAGTATAGTTATTTTTTGTGGGTGTAGGGAGGTAAAGCACCCCATGTAAAAGTCGTTTTTTGTAGAACTTTTGGAAACAGCAAATGTAACCTATTGGTTTGCATTTGTGAGTAGTTTTCTGAATGATTTTGGTGGCAGTTGCCAATGAGTTTGTTCATTGTTTTGTTTTTCAACAAACTGGTAATTATTCATTGTACAAATATATGCAGTACACACACATACATATCCTATCCTTTTAATATCACCCAAAAATGATCATCATGTTCATCTCTAAAATCCTGTAAGAGTTCAAAGAAGCATATAGTACTTACAACCTGCTTATTCTATACTGCCATGAACCTTCTCATTCCCAGAGCAGAATACATCTGTGACACCCCACTGTCCAGTCACAACATTACTTCAAAATGCAGAAAATAACATTTTCAGATTGATTTAACTATCACAAAAGAATATCACTGTACCTCTATTCAAACGGTAGAATGGCTGACAGTCTCTGCTAGTGCTTAACACTGTTACATTTAAAGTGTAGAGAAATAGGTTCTATCTCCTTCTGGCTAACAAGCTTTCAGCACATAACTGCACATACTCTCTAAGGTTTAATACCACATTTAGGCTGACTAAATCCCATTTCTTTGTAGTTATATTTGAATTTTTTTTCATAAACTTGTATCTACCTCTTGGAACACACTACCCGAAGCAATATCCATTTTAGACTATTTCGCTCATTTCTTCTTGGACTATCACATTTTCTTTTATGTACCATCTAGCTTTTCAGGAATTTTTACCACTCTAATGTAGATAGTCATACGGAACATCACTAATTAGCTACTCCCTTCTGTAATATGATTAAGTTCAACGCTGTACTATTTGCATGTCTATATACATATAACTATATGTTTATATATATATATATATATATATATATATATATATATATATATATATATATATATATATATATATATATATATATATATATATATATATATATATATATATATATATATATATATATATATATATATATATATAAATAAAACCATATGGCTATATATATATATATATATATATATATATATATATATAGTGTGTGTCTTTTGTTATCTAGTTTTATTTTTTGTAATAGTTATCTCATGTACAATCTGATTATTAATTGTGGAATGCTCTGTATTTGTATATTGTATTGTGCCTCTGGCCTAGTTTGTGTCTGAAAGGGTTAACAAACAATACATATTTTGTAATTTAACACCCATGTGCTGTGAAATGTCACACAGCAGCCTAGCAAAGCTTGCATTCCACAGTACTTTCTGAAAAATAAAGTTAAAAATCATAAGATAAACAAATGACAATCAACTCTATTGACAGTATAAATAGCAATAGTAAGATGTTTCTTTTACAGTGATAAAAGTCAGTGTGTGCATGTTTTTAAATAAATGATATATTATACAATGATCCCCCCATTAATATTTGTAAACGTGCACGCTGATTGGTCAGCGTGCCCTTTGTAAATCAAACTTATACTAATGACAAAAGATCCGGTCGCCTGGACTTTTTCCATTAGTATGTCTTTTTTTTGTGTGTTGGACAGCAACAGAGAACGGAAGAACTCCGTTGCTGTTATCTCTCCATGTTAAACAAGTTTAACATAGCGAGTTAGCTTAAAACAAAAAGCAGCTTCACCCTCATGACCAAACCACACCAGCCATGGGTAAATCCAGCATTACCCACACCCAGGTGTGGGTTATTGCTTAAATATATTATGATGCACTCAGTTCCAAATTATACTTTTTACTACATATTCAGAAACAAATTGCCATGTCTTGGAAACTGTGCAACCTAAACTTTTATTGTTAGAACATTCTTGTTGACTAGACACTAAGTGTACACAATCTGTATTCAAGAACATTCCTACCACATTTCTATGTCTTTTAGTCACACAGAAAGATTTCAATGAGTGTACATGTAGTCTACACTTTGTGGCAACCTTTATGAATTCCCTTGGCATTTAAGGCTCCAAGAAAATCAATAGAAGAACTAAAATTAAGAGGAAGAAGGTGTGAATTATGTCTGTGTTGTGTGTCCATTCAGAACGGTGTTTAATTAGTGTAAACTTAGTGCAGACATATACAAATCCCAAGGATAATCTTTCAACTGATGACAAGAAATTCCTCTATGAGTGCATGCTTAAGATATTTACAGGAAATATGAAAACATACGCTTAATTCTATAATTAGCAATATAAATAAAACTGAATATCTCTCAAGTTGTGCAACTTACAGTAAAAATATCAACACTACTTTTGTTCAACATCTACTGTTTAACTTGATGTCATAAAACATTTTGCAATTCACTTTTCTTTGAAGAATTAAATATATATGCAAATATTGTTTATTTTCATAATTATTAACACATAACTAACAATATTTCAGGTATAGTGCAGTATATAAATTGACATTGACAATCAAGTTTCCTGTCTTTAGCAATAGCATATCATACCATATATCTCAGTAACATGCAGGGCTCTCAGTTATGAAGATAAGAACATAAATATGAAAACATCAATAATAAGCGACCAACAGTTCTTAATTTCTCAACTGCAAGACATGATAGACTAACAATCTTAGTGCCATTTTATTTAGAACTCCTTGCCCTTTCTAATGCTGCCTATTATTAGCTGGTGAGTCAGTTAGTTAAAGAAGACAGATCCA
>NC_056727.1:1063848451-1063887395 GCF_019279795.1 Protopterus annectens
GCCTGACTAGACTCATATGCAAGGCTATGGAAAGAATTGTCATGGACATGATGCTTCAGTCTCTAGCCTTATTAAAATTTATGCCATCACACATTGCTCATATATGAAATCACAAATAAAAAGGAAATAATGTCACGCACGCACACACACACACACACACACACACACACACACACACACACACACACACACACACACACACACGCACACACACACACACACACACACACACACAAACACACATTGAGTAATTAAATGCACCGCGTAATCTATGCTTATTTTGTGAAGCTGTGTTATGATATCTGTAAACCACATATGTTGAGTACCATTGTTGCCAATACACAGTAATTCAAAGCTGCAATAATTTCAATCAGTTTTCTTTAGGGAGTACCTACCAAAAAAAGAAGTTTTAGACAGTGGGACATATGCTACTTCATGATGACATACTAGACTGGTGCCTAAGATTATAGCCCCATTTAATGTTAAAAATCATGTTTTTATACTTCCATTAGTGCTACAAAATGTAACCAGCACCCACTACCAGATTTCACACACCTTGGTAAACAATCAATGCAAGAAAACATAGACAAAGCCTCAAACATCTGGGGGACCAAAACTCAAAACAAGGACAGCTTGTAACATTGCTCAAAAGCTTAGAACTACAGGCTTGTTTTAGTATACATTTTCTAAAGACAAGAAGGTTGAAACTCAGTATATGTCCCTACCCAGTGCTTCAATCCCCAGATCTGCCTGGGAACCACAGACCTTAACGAACAGCCCACAGATGTGAGGCAAAAATCCAGCCACCCTGCAAAAATGTACTAGAGGCAGCATGCAGGCTACCCCTATAATTATCCAAACCCACAATCTGCATCATCTGTAAACTTTTTTTTTTAATTTACAAGAAATCCCCTGACCCAAATTAAACTCACAATAGGCAAGATAGCTGTCAACTAGCGGGGTAGGGGGGGCAAGGTGAGGTCCTGAAGGTATACTCACCCAAGCGGTTACTGCAGTTGACTGCAATTAGGGCTTCTTCTCTTCTGAGCTGCTGATGAATCTGCCAAGAGGGGCTGTGCTGCACATTTAAATAAGATAAGCCTTATGCCCGCTCCCCTGACTCACGCTGTGGAAAACAGAACTTACCAGTAAGTCACCATTAGTTACAATGCAGCTAATACTGCGCAAAAGACTGTCACAGACAGTCTCCATCATAGAATAATCTTTATTCAGAATTAGCCATAATATCATCCTTAAGAGCTTCATTGTAAAGAATATTATTTATACAACAATATGCTTTACAAAGTAACTCAGGAGTCACTGTTTTCAAAAACACCTTAATTTCTCAACATCTACTTGATCATGTGAAGGGCAGGCACATAATGGAATTGTGGTGTCTGTCTCTGCTTCTGCTTCCCTTCTCCTGGTTCTAAAAAATGTCCCTATCATTGAACTGTTCTATAGAAGGCTGCTGCTTTCCAGCTAGACATTTTGAGTGTGTCTATAGTATCCAGTGTTTTTGCTGAGTGCAAGAATCAGTACAGCAGCTGGTTTGTAAGTGCGAATGTATCAGTTCGATCTCTGCTGAATCCTCAATAGAACAGTCTGTTAGGTGAGTAAGTCATAGTGTTACAGTTAACATAATGACATCAGGACTGCCATTGTCACTATCTTTCATTTGCACAGTAGGACAACTACAGCAGGTACGTGCTGATCAAGACCCGTTTGGCTTCAGAGTTAAGTAAGTGAAGGCTGTGTTCAAAAACTGTGAAATGGACTGCAGTGCTCACATTCAATTTCCACTTTATTTAATCTCTGTGACAAACATTAATCTATTTTGTTAAAGTTCTAGAGTTTAATTAAATACAACTTTAGTCATTGCTGTTATCTGTGATGTTTTACCATTCCTGGCCTTTACCTAGGATGTGCACATTCATTGATAACATCATGACATCTTTGTTGGGCCAGAAGTCCATATTATAGCAATAACCCACGCCTGGGTGTGGGTAATGCTAAATTTACCCACGGTTGGCGGGGTTTGGTCCCGAGGGCGAAGCCCGAGGGACCAAACAAAGCCAACCATGGGTAAATTTAGCATTACCCACACCCAGGTGTGGGTTATTGCTATTATACCATGACATTATTTAAGAAAAGAAACTATTCCTTTTCTTAAATAATGGCATAGTATAATGCCTGTTTACTGCCCTTCCGCAGATGCCTGGCATCCACGGCAGTTCTGATGTACTGCGCGCCTGCGCAGTACATCAGAGCAGTGGGCAAAAGCAAGGGAGAAAGCAAGATCTCCGTTTTTCTTATAACGCTATGTTAAATGAGTTTAACATGGCGAGACAGTTTAAAATAAGCAACGGACATCTCCGTTGCTTATTTTAACTGTCTCGCCATGTTAAACTCATTTAACATAGCGAGATTAAAAGCAACGGAGATCTTGCTTTCTCCGCTGTTTTTAAACATGTTCGCTATGTTAAATGGGTTTAACATGGCGAGACAGCTTTAAAATAAGCAACGGAGATCTCCGTTGCTTATTTTAAAGCTGTCTCACTATGTTAAACCCATTTAACATAGCGAGACAGTAGAGTTATACTAATGGAAAAAAGTCCGGGCAACCGGACCTTTTTCCATTAGTATAACTCAATTTACAACGGGCACGTTGGCCAATCAGCGTGCACGTTTTGGGGGGATCATGGTATAATATAGCAATAACCTACGCCTGGGTGAGGGTAATGCTGGATTTACCCACAGTTTGGCGTGGTTTTCACCCGAGGGACCAAACAAAGCCAACCGTGGGTAAATCCAGCATTACCCACACCCAGGCGTGGGTTATTGCTATTATACAATGACATTATTTAAGAAAAGAAATAATTACTTTTCTTAAATAATGGCATTGTATAATGCCTCTTTACTGCCCTTCCGCAGCTGTCTGGTTTTCTGCGGCAGTTCTGATGTACTGCGCATGCCTACGCAGTACATCAGAGCTGTGGGCAAAAGCAACGGAGAATGCAAGATCTCCGTTGCTTTTTTTTACTGTTTCGCTATGTTAAATGGGTTTAACATAGCGAGACAGCTTTAAAATAAGCAACAGAGATCTCCGTTGCTTATTGTAAAGCTGTCTCGCTATGTTAAACCCATTTAACATAGCGAAACAGTAAAAAGCAACATTTTTTTTTTAAAAAACTGTCTCGCTATGTTAAATGGGTTTAACATAGTGAGACAGCTTTAAACTAAGCAACGGATATCTCCGTTGCTTATTTTAAAGCTGTCTCGCTATGTTAAACCCATTTAATATAGCGAGACAGCTTTAAAAAAAAAAAGCAACGGAGATCGCAAGATCTCCGTTGCTTTTTACACACTGTGTCGCTATGTTAAAGGAGTTTAACATAGTGAGACAGCTTTAAAAAAAGCAACGGAGATCTCCGTTGCTTTTTTTAAACCTGTGGCGCTACGGTATACTCTTTTAACATAGCGAGACAGTGTTTTATACTAACGGAAAAAGTCCGGGCGACCGGACCTTTTTCCATTAGTATATTGAGGGATTTACAACGGGCACGCTGGTTGAGCTGGCCAATCAGCGTGCACGTTTTAGGGGAGGCATTGTATAATAACTAATAGTCAAGCTTTATCCTGTGCATTTAAAAATAAAGCTAAGTGTATTTGTAATGTGCAGCATACACTAGTTGTGAATTCAGGTGCTAAAACAGCTCCTTCCTGTGAATTAGTGCCATGCCTATCTTGTAAGACATAAATATATCCTGAGAACTGTCATTCATTCATAGGATTTTACTTTTTTTTGTTCTTCTCAAATTTTTTTTTTATTTTTCAAATACATTTGAATAAATTCCATAGTATTTGTACATAAATAGGAAGGAGGAAAGTGGAAAGAGGAAATCAAAAAACCCAATAGATCACCTAAACTTTAGACAGCTTCGAAATTCCACAAAAAGAGCTACAGTCCTTGACAAAAAAAAAAATACTACCACAAACTCCAATAATCCCAGCAGCAAAACCCACAAAAGTTCTGGTCAGGAATCAACAAACTGCTGCATCCAGGTCACTCCAAATCTCCTACCCCCTCTAACCTAACTCAAAGCCCTCTAAACATAATTGCTGACACTTTTAATAAATTTTTCTCTGAAACCGTCCAATCCCTAGCTAACACCTTACCACCTGACACCTTACCACCTGCCACCACCTCAGAATCTCCTCCACTAACCAATCTACCCCAAACTTTTCATCTCCAGCCCGTTCCCACATCCCTCATTCACACTCTAAATAGATCCATTACTGAATCCTACATCCCATCTCTCTGGAAGATCTCACATATCATCCCCTTGCATAAGGGAGGAAACTCAAATGAACTCGCAAACTTCCACCCTGTAGTCCTTCTCTCACCCCTAGCAAAAGTTATGGAGAGATGTGTTCACCATCAACTACTTCATCACCTCATTGAAAATAACCTATTAGTGGACTGCCAACACAGTTTCAGGCCTTTCCACAGCACTACCACTGCACTCCTTTACTGACTGCATTAATAAAAATAGAAATAATAGCCTGCTCTCTTCAGCCCTCTTTATAGACCTCTCCAAGGCCTTTGATATGGTGAACCACCAATTACTTTCAAACATTCTCTACCCTATTCTGCTTACTGCTGCTGAAATAACAAGTTGTACATGAATGTATAGTTATCTAATTGTTTTTGAATGTATAGTTATCTATCATCATAGTGTTACCTTATTTGCTTACTGCTGCTGAAAATCAACTGTACATGATTGTATAGTTATCTAATTGTATTTTGAATGTATAGGTATCTCTCTGCATTTTGTATAAACTGTTTCTTTTCTCGGAGCTTTTCCCCTCGGGCCTCTATTGAAAATGGACATATATCCAATTAGACTAGCCCGGTCAACAAATGTAAAATAAATAAATAAAACATAACATCTTAAATAACTATGTACACTATTTACATTAGCTTGACACTATAACAGATCTTAATGTATACAGTTACTTTATAAGTATGTCCAATCCATTATCAGAGTGTCTGATCAATTATTGTATAGTGTCAATCAATGATAAGACTTTTGTCCAAGGGTTGTTGATAAATGGCCTTAGATAAATTCTTACTTCTTTAATTTTAATTTCCAATAATGCTGTGGTCTTCAGTAGGTTGTAGAAGTCTTCCAAAGTTGGTATTGTGTTTGTATTCCATCTGCTTGTTATACACTTCCTTGAAATTGCAAGCATAGTCCATACTAGATACATGTTTGACCTGTTCAAATGAGGACCTTCGTTCACATTTAATAATAGAAAAGCTTTAGTTAAATAAAATGATTCATTAAATAAACCTTGTAGAAACGTATTAATACTATTCCAAAATGGCTTAATTTTAATACAATCAAAGAAAACGTGGTCCCAATCTAAGTTGTGTACTTGCTCACATCTCCAACATATTCCTTTTATGGAATAACTACTTTTACTGATTCTATCTGGGGTTAAGAATGCTCTGTGCAAGCATTTCCAATTAAAAACTTTCTAGTATTGTGTAAAGGATGTATATTTTATCAATAATAATATATTTGTTTTATTATCTTCAGTTAACTGTATTGAGTGTCTTTTTGCTATATATTTGTAATATGAGGTTTTGGGTGTTGTTTTATAGTTTATCAATATTTTGTAAAATTTTGAAATACAGTTTCCCATGTCAAAGTCATTATATATGATTTCATATATGTATTTCGTAAATTTAGGTATTTCTTTAAATGAAAAATTGTTGATTATTCTACTTAAATCTTGCGAATATGACAGAATACTCTGTAAAGTTAGCCAGTCATGTTGTGGAAGTTTGTACCTTGTTTTTATTACTTGCATATCTAAAACTTTTAGTTCTTTGATACATTGGAGCCAACAACAAATCCTTTCTGTTCCCAGGAATAATTCCAATATATATTTTATGTGGAAAGTTCTTTGTGACTATAAATGGTGTTAAAAGATCAAAACTGTTTTTGTTCTCACTTAAATGCTATATTGGTTTGCCCTAGTCATTGATGCTAGTGTCTTGTTCCTCTTCAGAGGAATTCTGTAGCAATGAAATGCATACGTTAGTCATTCTGGAAGTTGCATCCTTGGCGACATTCCAGTTCAGTCAAAAACTGTGCCTCTAAGTGCCTTACCTCAGTCTACACTACAAATGTGTCATCAAAACACAAAACACAATGGCATGATTCCAGTATGTAGTGAGCTATGCACACAGGATGCATTTTGAAGTGGAGCTCATTTTTTTATATTTTAAACTAAAAATAATGAATTTTGATAAATAAATCCATCACCTTTTAAAACCAGAAAATAAGGGCTTCGTGTACAGAATGTTCAAACAGCATTTTCACAGGTAGCTCTTTGCTTACTCATAATCTTCAGTGAATTCAGAAATGTTCAATTCAGATAAGCATCATTGCATGCATGTAGATCAAGTCAGGATATAAATGTGCAGAAAAAACTGACTGGCGTACATCTTAAAATTGCTATCCAAACAGTTATTTAGAGAATACTTACAGACTAGTTGGCAACATTTTTAGCTTCACAATATAAAAATGTTAAGTTCTCTGTTACTATAAAATTATGCTAGCTTGACAGTAAACTGCTCTTATCTGAGTATTATGCTAAATACCTGACAGTATGAATTCCATTAAACTGTTAGGGTGTACAGTAAATGGTGTACAAAATTACTATCTCTCATCAAATATGCTGCAGTAGATGTCACTACATATAGCTATGTTTTTAAACACATCAAAGATCTGAACTTGTACATGAAATGTATCATGTGACCATTGTATCTCATCCACTACTGATCCATTTGCCCCCCCCCCCCACATTGCACAGCATCTTTTGAGGTAAGAGTCGGAGATCATGGGTCATCATCATCCTTTAGTAAAGTCACATCCTGTTGTAAGGTTGTTTTGAGTGCTGCCAAAAAGTGGCCTGCAATGTCTACACCAAAATCCACCTAAATTATACCATGTTCATCACATATTATGCACCTCTTGGTCTTTTATTTCTGAATTTATAAGTGGCCTCCACCTGGTGTCAGAAGAGCAGAAGACTTAGATCCTTCCTCCCTTCCTTGAAGTAGATAAGTTGCTCATTTTTCTCCTATACCAGCATCTCTGCCATGGTCACTTCTCATTTCTAATTCATTTGGTATGCCAGTTGCATCCATATAACTGACCTTTTAAAGTAGCAGAGTTGATCAAAATGTACTGTACTGCAAAAAAGTAGCCTTAAGTCTACATTCTCTTTCTTCCTCTCTGTCTCTTTCTCTCTCACTCACACACATACACACAGATACACACACACCAAACAAACACACATACACTCACACATTATCTAGATGTATTAAAACAATATCAACAATATGAAAACAAATTTGCCAGTGACTCTTGTTTTATATTTTTGTGTTATTTCATAGCTCAAGAAATAGGATTTCTGTGAGGTGAGCAACCCTTTCAGAATATGAAAAACGTATTTAATTTCAGATGTTAGGCCTGCCGTTCAGTTATGTTTGCCTCTTAGTTATAGCTACAACTTATTCTAAAGAGCAACAGTTAAAATTACTTTTGTCACAGGCACATTTAGCACATGTCAAAGAAAGCTTATTGCAGTTTTTTTTCAGATATTTCACTATTCAGGATGAGCTGGTATCAATGAATGATTTTATCTTGTTAAACAAGAAAAATAAAGAATTCACTGTTCTGACCACTGGAGTGTTTACCAAAAATGATTTTCCTGAGGCCCTTAAAAAGTTGATTGTCTTTATCTTGAATAAAGGTATGCTCAAAAAGTAGTTAAACAATCATTATGGTTAATATAAGCAAGCAATAATGCCCAACAGGCTGTGTGTTATTATGTAATTAATGCCCGCCCAATGGTGTTATGAAGCCTGACGCTGCAGGCCCTGGAAGGGCATTATCACACATTAACACACACCCTGGAGGGCATGAGGGCATTATTGCATTTAGAAAATGGGCGCTCTGTAAAATTGTTGTATTTTACTTTCTTATATATATATATTTTTACTATATTTTTTTAGTATATTTTTGATGTAAAATAGTTCCTCCACCTAATGTTTCAAACTTGCTGTAGTATATGTTAATGGTGCTGGAGGAAGCATTTTACATCCAAAATATAACATGTAAAAATAATGAGGTATTTACTTTGTTTTTTGGTACTTTACTCCTAAATCATTTGCTTGACAATCATTGGAGATTGAAATTATTAAATAATGATATACAATTGAGCTTCAGGCTTTTATTTTCTTCATAAAATTCATGCTAACATAACTCCTTTACTTAAGCAACTTTATAATTTTATAAGAGCAATAATTAAAATATGTTTCTATTTTACAATTTTACAATTTTATTTTTTTTTTATAATCTGGGCATGTTTGCGCAGTAGGGTGCAGTGCGCAAACATCCTTTGTAAAAAACAAAACAAAACAAAAAAACTGGAAAAAAAAACATCAGTATTATGTAACATAAATGTATAACATGACCCTGCATGGAGTGTCTGCAATGGTGCATTGGTACTATAGCTAACATGATAGGGCTTTGAAGGCTGTAGTTTCCAGGTTGTGAGCATGGATCCTTTGCAAATGAGGTGGAGTTACTGAATAGCATAAAGGGGTAATCGCGCCCACATATCCCCTCTGTGTAGGCAGAGAACTATGTTGGTGTTTACAGAGAAGGTAGCTGATATCAGGAGAGTGCGTATTCAATAACCTCTAAGGTTATTTCAGCTTAGCTGCACCTGTTTGCATGGTGCACCATCATGCTGAATGTTTGCTTTTTTGGGGGGGGGGGTTGCACTAATTTCTAAGCTTTGTTTACTTAAAGGGCACATGTTTCACTGTGTCTTTGTGGTGTGCCACTGTGCTGAGCATGTCCTTTTGGGGGGGGGGGGTGTGCACCGATTACTAAGCTTTGTTTACCTATGGGGCATGTGTCTGCATGGTGCGCCAAAGTGCTGAATGTGTCTAAAAGCCACTGACATATTAATTAGTTTTGACCCCTGTTTACTTTAAACTAGGGTCATTAAATTATGTTAATGATATATTAGGTAGGTGCAGTGCATCTTAGGTAGCCAATCACACAGTCAGCACCTACAGCAGGGCACTATAAAGTATTTATGCACCCTATAATCTGAATTTTCCCCCATACTCTGTACCATTGGAGTACAGACTTGGGAATTTTAACTGAAAGAATGCTAGGGGCTGCTGCAGGTCTACTACAGCTGTGTGTGCTAGATGCTAAAGTCAGTGCTGCTGTTGCTGTTGACAATAGGCCTAGACAGAGAAGACGAAGTGTGTTCAGGCCCAAGGTAACCTTCCAGAAGCTACCTGAGCTGGAGATTGTAGAGCACTACAGGGTGGACAGGGACATATTACAAGAACTCACTGAGCTCTGCCACTCTCAGTTCAGACCCAGAGCCAACAGAGGGGAACCCATCCCAGTGGAAAGATAGATATGTGCAGCCCTTAGAATACTAGCTACAGGTACCTTGCAAAGACCAACTGGGGACATAAAGGGGGTCTCACAGGCATCAGCATCCAGGGTACTCCACCAGTTCCTGGATGCCATGCTACCACATGTCAGTGAGTACAATTCCTTTCCCCTCACACCTGAGGTGAGGGCCAGCAATATGCAACACTTCTACCATCTAGCACACTCCCCTAAGGCACTGGGTGCCATAGATTGCACTCAGGTACACATCAAGTCACCACCCGTTGAGGAGGGTATAATCTACATTAACCACAAGGGGTACCACTCCATCAACCACTAGGTCATGTGAAATGCTCAGGGCATTATCATAAATGTGTGCGCTGGCAACTCTGGCATTTCTCACAACTCCCATATCTGGCATGCATCACAGCTGTACCAGATGTTTACTAGAGGGGACATCCACACCACCATTTACTAGGGGGTGCTGGCTATGTACTGGAACCATGGATGATAACACCCATCAGAAATGCACACACACCCATGGAAGAATGCCATAATGAGGCGCACACAGAAACTAGGAACATCACAGTGCATGTGGTTGGGCTTCTGAAGTCATGGTTCTGGTGCCTAGATACATCTGGTGGAGCCCTGCTGTACACTCCAGCCGCATGTGCACAGATATTCACAGTATGTGCCATGCTGAACAATATGATCCTGTGGAAACAGCTGCAGCAGGCTCAGCAAAAAGAAGGGATACTCAGCCCCCCACCACTGCCTAGGCCACTACAGCCACACTCAAAGGAGGACTCAGATGAGGAACCCCAATGATGTCCCTGTAGGCGGATGTAGGTGTGCCCAGTATGCCTTGGCTCTAGCTAAGAGACAACACATAGCACATTCACTGACAACCTAGGGGTCTAGGGACTGACACCTTACTCCTACTCACATACATATATAAAATTCTTGATGCCAGGCAACCCACACAACCTATACCTATCCATGCATTGGCTGTGTACTGCTAGCATCACACAGAGTCAGCCGTGACTTACAGATGTTCTTTGTGTTTCACTGTTGCAGCATTGCCTGTGGAGTTATCCCTGCTGTGGTGGCCCTCAGCCGGCCCAAATACCAGAGTCACTGTTTTTGTGTGCCAGGTGCTGTCACCTGTAGTCTGACATCAGTTCATCAGTACTGTAAACAAGGCAGCCGATATCATCAGTCTCTCTTGCTGTGGAGCCCGTAGCAGAAGCAGTTTGCATGAGTGCTGGTCAGTCACTACCAGAAGTTGGATTTCAGCAGAAAACATCTAAAGCTAAGTACCCCGTTGGGGACCCTTTTTTCTTGCGCTAACCGATATCTGAAAAAGTTAACAGTTGTCTCGCCTGTGGAAAGCAGATCCCACACTGAGACTTTCATTCTTACTGCATCACTTGTTTAGGCCCAGGCCATGATGTCCTTTGTTGCCAGTTTTGTGCCCACTTTAATGCGAGAACCATTTGTTGTAGAGCTCTTTTTGTAGACATTTATTTTCGTATTCTGTCTTTGAATTCCAATATGGTGTCCATCAGCCAACAATCTGCCGACATTCTGAAAAAATGTAAAGATAGAGGCAGGCCACACAAGGCTAAGCCTCCCGACAATGCTACCACTAAGCAAGCCGTCAGTTCTATGGAATTCAGGGAGGTGCTTTCGCAATCCCTGATGCCTGACTCACTTTCTATCCAGGCCTCTACCAAGACCCTTTCGGAGACCAGTATAACAAAGAAATCCACTTCTTCTTTCGAACCTTTGGCTGTCTCTGCCTTGGTTGGGTATGGAGCCACAACACAGGCACCAGCTTCTGAGGAGTCCATTTGCACTACCGATTCTAGACAAAAAAATGATGTGTTCTCTTCTGACTACTGTTTCTCATAGACCGTCGGATTCTCTCAGGCCTCAAAGCCAGGCCACTCCTAGGAAATCTGCTTCTAGCCACCATCTTGCTACTGCTCCCCTAGCCCAAGCTCAAATGCTCAAAATGGCGGAGGATCTCATCTCCCTTTTCCAAGGTACTCAAGCCCCCACTCCAAAAATGAAAAGGCTTCCTTCTCCAGAAATTATGACAGACCAAGAGTCTGAGGAATCTGATTATTCTGCCTTTGAAGAGGAACAACAGCCCTTAACTATTTATGAGGACTCAGATGCAGAGGAATCCATCCCTTCTGTCTCCCCTCCAGAGGACCTCCCCTTCGGGGAAACCCTTCACTCCCTCAGGGAACATTTTCAATAGGAATCTCAGTACTACCCACAGTCAAAGAAACAACTTAGAGAGTTTTTGGACCAGCCCCAGCACAGACCCCTTGCCATCTCACCTATTCTAGAAGTGGTGTATGATGTTTTCCTTGAATCCAGTTTAGCCCCTGATACCCTGCCTCCTGCTCCAGCTAAACCTGACAGGTTCTACAGAGTACCGGATTA
Source organism: Protopterus annectens (assembly GCF_019279795.1). Lineage (NCBI taxonomy): Eukaryota > Metazoa > Chordata > Ceratodontiformes > Protopteridae > Protopterus > Protopterus annectens. The sequence goes on from NC_056727.1 coordinate 1,063,860,412, forward strand.
TTACAAATACCTGTACAGAAACCCTGCTGCAGACCCTGAGGTCATTACACAGGGACCCAAAGGAGCTAAGACTAGTTCTGGCAAGAATCCTCTTCCTTTGGACAAAGACTCCAGAGCTCTGGACAGATGGGGTAAGAAAGTATACACCTCTGCAACCTTAGCTATCAGAGCACTCAAACGTCAGTTCCATATGTTAAAATATCAACAATACACTTTGGAACAATTAAAACAGAAGATTGCTACCTCTTCTGATGGTGCCAACTCAAAAGAGCTGGCAGAATTACTACACTCTGCTTGTCAAGTGGCCAAGCATTCATTGCAATGTGGATATGATGCCCCAGAAGCCTCTAGCAGGGCAGCAGTGACAGGATCTGTTATTAGAAGACGTGCATGGCTGAAGGAACAAACTGTGCCGGATCATGTCAGGTCTAAACTTATTGATGCACCCTTAGATAAGGAATGTCTGTTTGGGATAAAGCAGAAGAGGTGCTTAAAAAGATGGAAGACAAAGCAAAATCTATGCAAACAGTAAAAGATTTCTTTCAAGTTCAACCACCCAGATTCAGCAGCAACTTCCCCTGTAAGCACTGGGCCTTCCCTGCACCCAGCAGACAGGGCCAAAGTAAGCCACGCAGGGACAGGACATCCAGGCCCCTATCCCAGGGCCAGCAAAGAAGCAACCAATGGACCACTTCTGCCTCTAAGGCAGGGAGTTCTACACCAAGCTTCTATGGTAAGCACTCACAATGACCCCCCCCCCCGCCCTCCTTTCACTCATCTAGAACTAGGAGGAAGGCTCACCCTCTTCAAGGACATTTGGGTCTCTATAACCAAGGACCAATGGGTATTAAAAATAATTTCCCAGGGATACAGATTCTCCTTCAGCAAACTCCCAAATCCAAGAGGGTACCCACACTTCCCCCAAACCAGTGGGCAGAGGCATTAAAACAGGTCAAACCACTAATATCCCAGGCAGAAGTAGAACCTGTCCCTCTGGATCAAACAGGAAAAAGAAAAGTTTTTACTCCAGACAATTCACTGTACCCAGAAAAGAGGGCACTTGACATCCCATCCTGGATCTATTCAAACTGAGCACCTCCTTGGTGGTTCCCAGATTCAAAATGCTAACCTTGCAGCAGCTCCTGCCTATGCTCACATAAAATGCCTGGCCGGTGACACTAGACCTACAAGATGCCTATCTCCACATCCCCATCAGGGAATCATGCAGAAAATTCCTACACTTCAGATCAGGCAATCAGCACTTTCAGTTCACAGCACTGCCCTTTGCCTTATCTACTGCTCCCAGAGTATTCACCAAATGCTTGGCCCTGGCTATAGCATTCTGCAGACAGAGAAATATACAGATTTACCCTTACATGAATGACTGCCTCATTCAGGCAAACAGCAAAGAAAAGTTTCTCCAGGATCTTCTCTTTGTCACAAAATTCCTAACTTCCCTAGGGTTCACCATCAATGAGAAAAAATCAAAGTAAAACCCCACCAGGAAAATTGTTTTTCTGGGAGCTGTGCTAGACACAGCAACTCTAATGGCCTTCCTATCACCAGAAACGTTGAGCTTCCTGCCTCTATACTTCACCCAGTTGGCTTCCAGAAGTCACCTCACTGCAAGGGAGTTCCTGCAAGCCCTGGGATACATGGCATCTTGCATCCTTCTCATCCCTCTCACCAGGCTTCACATGAGTAAGCTTCAGTGGTACTTAAAGAACCTTTGGTGTCAGCACTCTCAGTCCCTAGAGACCACTCCCCCACTGATCCCTTGCATAAGGGATGAATTTCTCTTGTGGGCAGAGGCCTGTGCCAAGAACAAGGGTATTCCCTTCATCCTCCACCCTTTTGGCCAGTCCATCACCACCGATGCCTCAGACATAGCTTGGGGTGCTCACCTAGCAGGCAGGTGTACCCAAGGTCTTTGGAATGCCCAGCAACTTCACTTGCACATCAACCAGAAAGAAATGATAGCAGTGTAAAATGCTCTTACTTCCTAACAACCCTGTCTCAGGCCAGGGGTCCTCCTTATAAAAGCAGACAACACCACAGTAATATGGTACATCAACAGGCAGGGGAGCACCTGATATTACCCCCTTTGCAGGTTAGCCATGAGTCTGTGGCTTACAACCACCTCCATGGGTCTACACCTAATTGCCCAGTACTTACCAGGGATCATAAACACACTGGCAGACCACCTAAGAAGAAACTTACTGGACCCCCACAAATGGTAGCTCCACAGAGAAATTTTTTTGCAAATCACCCAGGAGTGGGGGACCCCAGAGGTGGACCTCTTTGCCTTGCACGTCAACCACCAGCTGCACAAGTTTTGTACTAGGGAGTATCACCTCCTAAAATGGAAAGTGGATGCCTTCACCTTCCCCTGGAGCTCCCTCTTTGTGTATGCATTCCCTCCTCTACCCCTTATTCCCAAGGTTCTGATCAAAATAAGAGAGGAGAGACCAAAGGCCATCCTCATCACTCCAGATTGGCCCAGACAGCATTGGTACCCCTTACTTACATAGTCTGACTTTACAGCCCCTGAAGCTGCTTCCCCTAAGGCCAGACCTCTTGACCCAGGAGAGAGGGAAGGTACTGCACATAGACCTATAGACTCTCAAACTTTCAGCATGGCTCATACACTAAAAACTAACAAGAAGTCACTATTAAGCAAACAGGTCCTGGACATCATCACAGAGGCCAGGAGGCCCAGCACAAGCAAATCCTATGCAGGAAAATGGAAAAGATTCTCCTCCTGGAAACAATCAAAAGGAGGCAGTTTCTCACAACCTTCCATCACTCTCACCCTGGATTACTCAGCAGAGTTGCTCAATAGTGGCCTCTTCTTCTCCTCTATTAAAATCCATGCCTCAGCCATCTCTGCCCATTATGATACAGACCCACACCTCTTCTCTCATCCTTTGATTAAGCAATTCCTCAGAGGGGCTTCTAATATCAGGCCTCCCAGAAGACCTCCTACTCCACCCTGGAACCTGAAGTATGTGTTAGAGCAACTAACCTTACCTCCTTTCAAACCTGCCGCTTCAACAAAACTGAAATACCTCTCCTGGAAGACTGCCTTCCTACTAGCTTTCACCTCAGCCAGAAGGGTCTCAGAACTTCAAGCTCTCATGGCTGTCAAGCCCTTCATAATTTTCCATGCAGACAGAGTCTCCCTGAGGATTAATCCCTCCTTTATTCCCAAGGTGGTATCTGATGTGACCCTTAACCAGACCATACACCTTTTTTCCCAACCCTCAAAACAATGGGGAACAAATTCTGCACTCACTAGATGTACACAGATAACTCAGATACTATCTGGACCGCACTAAGCCATTCAGAAAAACTGACCAGCTTTTTGTAACCTTTGCCCCAATGTCAGAGGGGGAGCCCATCTTCAAACAAACCATTTCCAAATGGATTTCACACTGTATCCATTTTTGCTACAGACTACATGGAAAACGATCCCTAAGTCGATCCGTACCCACTCCACTAGAGCAACCTCTACTTCCACTGCCTTCCTTAGAGGAGTACATAACAGGGACATATTGGAAGTGGCCACCTGGTCTACCTTTACAAAGTATTACCACCTACCTCTCTTTTCTAAGTCTAGGGCAAGGTTTGCCTCTGCAATTCTACAGGGCCTCCTGACCCATACCTAGGACTCAACCTATCCTTCCACCCTTTACCTCAGCTTTGGGAATCCTCCCACAGGTGATGACTGCAACAGTAAAACACGAAGATGATAGTACTGTTATGTACACTTACCATAAATGTAGATGTTCAAGTGTATTCACTGTTGCAGTCTTAGTTTTCCTCCCTCCATCGCCCATTTCACATCTTCCCCTAGTGGGACACATGCTTCCCAAGGTGGCCGTTAGCTACCAGGACCACTACTCTCTTTCCCCTTGTGCTTCTGATGAGTTAGGGCAAACTGATGTAATGACGTCGACTGCATTGCTTTATAGTACTGACGACCTGACATCAGACTACAAGCGACAGCAGCCGGCGCACAAAAACATTGACTCTGGTATTTGGGCCAGCTGAGGGCTACAACAGCAGGGATAACCCCACAGGTAATGGCTGCAACAGTGAACACACTTGAACATCTACATTTATGGTAAGTGTACAGAACTGTACTTTCTGTCAACTGCTGCATTCACAAGGTACGCCTCTATCCTACACACTACTTGTCAGGATTAATATAATATGGTATTGTATTATGGATCTGCTGCATTTATGCAAGGAAGTATAGTGGGCTATTTGGACAGCTGTAACATCCACATGCGACTACAGATACCCAGTCCAATAGTATGTGTCTCCTAATACTCACTAGGCCTCATGGTTGGAATATTCACTACATCAGTTAAGGGAGTTGTTAAATAGTGGGTTCATATGATATTTGCACTACTATTTATCCCAGCAGATCATGTGCTGTTGTTGCCCCATTCCCATCACAGCCGTGTTCCTATATGACTGTATTAACAATAAGTCAGCAATGGTATATCAGCAGACCAGACAACCTCAGGACTGTAACATAGTACTCAACACACATTGTATGTCCCACATAAAGTAGAAATAACATACATATTTATGCTATTGAATGTGTGACAAATTACTCCTCTCTGTCTCGTAGCCTATGTGGTTCAGTGGATTAGGGAAGTTAGCATGGCTGATAGTGCTGATGGTTCTAATCTGGAAGTATTCATATCTTTTGCACGTGAGGTATTATTATGTCGGTGTTTTCACATACAGTCATTCTGTGTGTGGTTCAACATTATACCTCAGTCACATAATAAGTACAGCAGACAGCTGGGGAATGCTATGTACATTTTGAGTGAAGTGCAGTACTGCAGAAACAGGCACAGATGTCAATGTCTGCAACACGTCTCAATCTCATAGTGCAATAAATCTGGGCAAAGCCTGACAAAATGGTGATAAAGGCCCACAAATAAGGGCAGATTTTAAATACTGCTCTCATAAACTTAAAGAGTTGTTAGAATAACAGGGTTTGTTTCAACAGACATTTTTCTGAAGGATTTGAAGTCAGAAACATTGCATGTCATTATTTAATGACTTCAGTCCACAGTTCATCCAAGTAATTTGCCAGAAAACTACACATTTTATGAGGAACAGACCAAACATATGAGCCAACCAAAACTCTGGACATTTTGCAAAACTCTGGACAGTTGAGAGGTATGGTCTGTAACACACATAATTCCAGACTGGAGTACAGGTAGGTGTGGCCTGGAGTTACTTTATAAGTATTGACAGTCACACTGGGCATGCCTAAACACAGTCAAAATGAGTGCAATTCTGTTGCAAGTTCATCACAATGACCTGTTATATACAGATATGTCTATACATACAGACATATGTGTACACATATCTGTCTGTCACTATCTCTCTTTCACATACATAGTATATATATCACTATGTAGTGTCAAATAGATATATACAGATATATAAAGTTATATATATATAACAATGATACATAGAATCTCCCCATATATTCCATGAAACTTTTTGTGTACTCCTGAATGCATAATTATTTTTTATGTGTATGTAACTGAAATGTATTTTTAAGTTTGTGTATCTGTTGTATAATTTTATCTCACTATGGAGCTTTTCTCCCCAGGTCTCTGCTGAAAATGAGCCACTAGCTCAGCCAGACAAACCCGGTCAACAAATGTAAAATAAACAAATAAATATCTACATGACACATATACATATCATATAGATACACAGCTATGTTTATATATACACCCCTGTTAATTACATAAATGTGTGTGGATGTCTGTATTGTCCTACATACCCCAATAATGATGAGTAAATCTGCACTATCACACATCCATACTGTTGCTCAAAGGATCCAAACTCAGAGCACAGCAGTAAATAATCCACTTACCTACAGACTCCTGTGCCTGCAGGATGTCACCATGTAGAGAGACACGTGAGCAGGTGGTGTAATGTATAATGCTGTCAACTCATGCATGGACAGGGCACCAGCCCATAGGTTTTCCTATCTAAATGCAAGCAGCCACATATGGCCATACCAGTAACTGTACACACATAGCAAGGATAATAACAGTTATCCACTGCTAGGATACTAGATGCAGATAACAGTATGAAACAATATCCCTCTGCAGGCCTCAGATGCTGCTCAACACAAGCCTAATTTGTGTAATGCACAAGTACTGTGCCTGCAATCACATATACAACAGACTAAAGCTGTGACACGTGATAAGTACTGTTATCTATAGTGAATAAGACTAGATAGGTAGGGGTTCTAATCTCAATCCAGGCCACTTGGTGTGTGTGTGTGTGTGTGTGTGTGTGTGTGTGTGTGTGTGTGTGTGTGTGTGTGTGTGTGTGTGTGAGTGTGTGTGTGTGTGTGTGTGTGTGTGTGTGCGTGTGTGTGTGTGTGTGTGTGTGTGTGTGTGTGTGTGTGTGTGTGTGTGTGTGTGTGTGTGTATCCCCCTGTAGAACAGCTGACATGCACTTATGGGCTATCTACCTGCAATGATTATTTATTTATTTATTTATTTAATGCATTTGTTTACCGGGATAAGTCCACTGGGCCTAAAAGAGCCCATTTTCAGTGGAGGCCCGGGGAGAAAGTCTCCAACGGGATACAGAAAAAATATAAACATTAAATAGTACAGAAGCAGAAACAGTATTACAGATAGTATATACAGTAACATATACATAATATATGCATAAAAGCAGGACTCTAGTTTGTTTGATTACAGTAATATATACAGAAAATATACATTAAAGCAGAATTCAATGAATTCAATCAGAGTGGTATAAACAGAGATTAGTATTATTGTACCAGTATCAACAAGTGAAGATAAAAATAAATATGGAGAAAATATCATCAGTTACTAGTAGCAAAAGACATGGTTTAGTAATCATATAAGGAGAGTGAATAGGTTAGGTTATAGAGCAGTAACATAGCCAGGAAGATTTGAGATGATTTTTCAGCATTTCTTTGAAGGTGGTGGTGCTGCCTGTGTTTCTTATAGAAGGCGGAAGTAAGTTCCATAGTTTGGCAATGGTGAAGGCATAGAGGATATGATCAGCAGGTAAGGTGGGCTTATCTACTTTTAGAAGTAAATGATTTTCAGATCTTAGATGCCTGCTGGAATGGTATTTGGCAAGTAGAGTTGAGAGAGCAGGACAGTCTGTGGGTCTGTAGATTATTTTGTGCACAGTAGTTAGTTGGGTGAATGAGAGATGGTGAATGAGAGATGGTGGGGGAGTTCCAGTCACCCTAATTGTTTCAGTGACTTACAGTGGTGGGATGAGAATGTGGCCTTGGTGACAAATTTTGCTATTCTGTTGTAACACATAGCAAGTTTGGATTTTGTAGAATTTCAGATATTAGTGAGGAGAGGGGCACCATAAAGGAGAGAGGGTAATTAAAAGGTAGTTGCAAGGGTTTGTCCAGTAGAGGGGCTAAGAAAGTGTTGGTGCCTGTAGAGCATACCAAGCTTTTGGTGTATTTTTTTGATGTTATTGTTTATGTGTAGTTCAAAGTTAAGGTTTTCATCTATAATAATGCCTAGTAATTTAGTGTGTGGCACAACTTCTAAAGTGGTATTGTCTTGGGCTTGTATAGTGAAGAGTTTTTTTTATCAAATGGAGTGGTTTTCCTAGGAGTAAAAATTACTAGTTTAGTTTTTTTTTTTTTTTGGATTTAGGACAAGATGATTGTTAAGCATCCAACATTCACTAGATGTGAGGGAATTCTGGGTAATTTGCTGGAGTTCAGAGCTGGAATTTGCAGTGCATATTATTGCAGAGTCATCAGCATACTGGATTACTGAGCATTGTGGGACAGGGGTGTGAAAGTTGTTAATAAAGATGCTAAATAAGAGAGGACCAAGTATGGAGCCATGGGGTACCCCTGTGGAAGTATTATGGAAGGGAGAGTAAGACTGTTGCCATTTGGTGGATTGCTGCCTATTGGAGAGATAGCTGTTGTACCATTGTAGGGTAGGGGGAGAAATGTGGAGGGTGGATAGTTTAGTGAGTAAGATAGTGTCAGAAATGGTATTAAAAGCTTTGGAGAGGTCAAGGAAAAGTGAAACAATTATTTTACCAGAATCCCATGCCCAGTTAACTGCATCAAGGAAGGATCGGAGGGCAGTAGTGGTGCTGTGTCCTGGTCTGAAACCATGCTGAGTAGGTGATAAAATTTGATTTTCATGCAGGTGGTTGAGGAGTTGGGCATGGATGCATTTTTCCAGTATTTTAGAAAGGGGTGAGAGAATTGCTATGGGTCAAAAGTTTGTGGTGTCTGTGTTGGTGCCACCTTTGTGTAAGGGAAGAATGAATACTTTTTTTCCAGATGTCTGGGACAAGGAATTCTTTAATTGACCTGTTAATGAGTATGTTGATGGGATAAGCTATAGAGTTTGCTGCTAGCTGCATGAAGTGTGTGTGTGGGGGGTAGATTGTCAGGGGTCAGAGTACAGGGTTTTAGCTTAAGTAAAAGAAATTTTATTGTGCTGGAGGGTATGGGAGAGAATTTTAAGTTAGGGTTAAGGGTAGACTTGTTTTCTGGGATGATTTGGTCATCAGCTGTCTTGGTGGTGGTGCTGTTAACTGTAGGAAAGGTGGTGATTAGATTAGCTATGGTGTAATGAAGTAGGAATTGAAGAGGGTAGCAAGTTCAGTGGGACTTTTTTGTGGGTCAGGGGATGGATTGCTTTAAGAGCCTGGGTGTAATAGTTGGCTGATGGAAGACCAAAATTGTTAGGGATTATTTTTATGTTGGCCTTGTAGGTGGAAGTAGTGGACTTTTTTATTAGTGGTTATTAGACATTTTGCCTGGTTAGGAGTTGCTTGTAATGTAGTAGAGTTGAGGAGTCTTTGTTTTTCTGCCATGATTTCCAAATTTTAGCCCTTGTGGACATTACTTCTTTGGTGGATTTTGAGAGCCAGCATGCATGGTTATGTTTTATTCATTTTTGGTGGGTGGGTGCTTGCCTATTTAGGATGTCTAGAAATGTTGAGTTAAAGAATTCAACAACCTCATGAAGTGGTAGGGATTTGAGGGGTTTCCAGTTTACTTTAGCTAAGGTTTCATTAAATATGGATGATTGGAACTCAGTAAAATATCTGGTAGATTTGTATTGGTGTTGGTCTGTGGTTGGAGTAGTTTTGCATATGATATATGCTGGGTGGTGGTCACTAATGGTATTAGGTAGTATGCCTGCACTGATGACACTGAAAGGGTGGAACACTAATATCCAGTCTATTCTGGAGCCCCAGTTGTAATTTTTGTGAGGTCTAGTGATGTCTTCAATTAGTTAAGAGAAGTTGTAAAGATTTATGTTTTTTGAGGGGTTGTTGTGGCCTTTATCTAGCCAATTGATATTTACATCACCTAGAATGATGGTTTCATTATCTATATTTTGGGAAGTCCAGGCAAGTATGTTTTCTAATATTGGTATGTTGTTTATAAAATTTTTGGCCTTGTAACTTGCTGCTGGCCTCCAAATTGCCTTCTTCTACAAAGACTGATGATGTCATCCACCTTAAGACCACCAGTTGACAATGTAGTATCAGACTAAAGCTGTGGCATGTGTGATAAATACTGTGACCTATAATGTGTAAGACTAGATAGATAGGAGTTCTAATATCACTGCAGGCTATCTGATCCATGTCTGTGTGTGCATCCCCCTGCAGAACATTTGACATGCCCTCATGGGCTATCACCTACAATGGTTATGAACATTTTGGCCCTGTAACTTGCTGCTGGTCTCCAAACTGCCTTCTTCTACAAGACCTGATGATGTCATCCACATTAAGACTACCAGCTGACAGTGCAATATTAGACTTAAGCTGTGGCGTGCATGATAAATACTGTGACCTATAATGTGCAAGATCTTGATAAGTAGGGCTTCTAATCTCACTGCAAGCTACTTATTGCATGTGTGCGTGTGTGCATGTGTGTGTGTGTTTGTGTGTGTGTGTGTGTGTGTGTGTGTGTATGTATGTGCGTGTGTGTGTGTGTGTGTGTGTGTGTGTGTGTGTGTGTGTGTGTGTGTGTGTGTGTGTGTGTATCGCCCTGCAGAACAACTGACATGCTATCCACCTCCAATGGTTAGGAACTTTTTGGCCTGTAACTTGCTGCTGCCCTCCAAACTGCCCTCTTCTACAAGGCTTGATGATGTCATCCACCTTAAGACTGCCATCTGACAGTATAGTATCAGACTTAAGCTGTGGCATGTGTGATAATTACTGTGATCTGTAGTGTATAAGACCTCAAGAGGTAGAGGTTCTAATTTCACTGCAGGCTACTTGGTGCATGTGTATGTCCAAATGACATAGATATAATCACCTTGGTAACTTAGAAATAGGTGGGGTTTTGCAGTATTTTGTTTGTAGCACGTGATATGGCCCCCTAATGGACTGACCACAAGAAGGCCTGCTGATGTCTTCAAGCATAATATGTCCTGAACTGATAGTACTAGCAGACATGAGGTGTGTCTCAGGCATCATGTACTGTGATCTGTAGTGTGTACCATTACATAGGATAGGGTTCTCACCTACATACAGTCAACCTGTACAACATATATGCCTTGGCATGTCCTGAAGGCAGTGATTGGAAGTGGTGCTAGCCTCAATGTAGCAATGTTTGTGTGTGAGCCTGTTAGAGCATTTCACATCATGATATGGAACCATAGGATGTTTGAACTTCACTAACATAATGGCCATATAACCCTCACAATCATAGCCATCTTTATACCTATAATTACAGGATCAGCACATATTGCCCAATCCAAGAGGGACACAGGTAGATGACATGTGTTGAGATAATGACCGTCCACCAATCATACAGATGGCATGTGGTGAGGTGCACTGAGGTGCTCTGTGTGCCATTAGGCAGGGTTCTGTTTCAAGGGTGTGTGCAAGTCTGCTAGTTAAATCTCTCCCACACACATGTAGTATTAACATCACATATGAGGTTAATGTCCTTACAGTGAGTTATCCATCTACTTCTATCTACAGATAGCATATGCAATCAAGCAGGGTCACACATTCCCTTGTATGCAAGGCACAGATCACTTCTGAGTAGTTTATATATGCCACAGGTGACAATGACACTCATTGTAAATGATACCCATTGAACACATACTGAAGACGTGAAGTGTCCTTGTGAGGGACCATACTGTTGGGTGTAGTTGCCAGTACTGATTGGAAAGGTAAATCACCAAATGGCCATTGCACCAGATATTGGTATGCTGAGGGAAGAGTACTTGGAGGTTATGAGTATGTCACTTACAGGTAACTGTGGCCTCAGCTATGTCATATGATTCCTGCCATACCACTGTAGAGACATGGTGATCTGAGGCACATTAGGTGTAAACCTGTGTGGCCAGGTCTGCGTGAACAGTTCATTCACCCCCGAGTATGTACATCACATGTTGAGACTGATGTGCTACTTACCAGTTACGTAGGACTAACTGATGGAAATGATACTACATACATATTTGCATGAGGTTTATGGCCATTAATATGTCAACAGGCATGTATTCACAATACCCACTTGCAGGATAGTGATATAGCACAGAGAGTCTGAGTGCTCTAAATTTGCAGTCATCAGCCAACATTGTTAGCCACTCAGTCAATAGACATGTGCATTGTGGTTGAATGGATTCCAAGCAGTAGAGGACCCAGGACTGTCCCCTGTTGAACACTGCTGCTTACATATCAGCTATTAGAGGTGGATGTCCCTATGTTGCATATGTGTGCCAGCAATGGGTCACTTAGTGACCCCTACAATGACAGTATCATAGATGCCGAAGTGGGTGCTTTGTAAATGCTGCCTGAACGGTGGATATAGTTAGATGGCTTGGCTCAGTCTAGAGGGTTGTATGCCCTAATGTACCCTCACCCAGGTCCATGGTAACTGCCTCAGAAATGTCCACCACGTGTAACAGTCATGCTCCCACTGTTACACATCCAAACTGTGCACAGTCAATTGTGTGTAGAACACATATATGTGTGCTGATCAGCTCCATAATGATTACCCCTACAGGCATACAGATATGGATAATCAGACAAAGAGGTGTATAGCTATGTTGGTGAGTGGATGCACCACCTCTGTGCAAGGGTATAACAGTTGCCATTGGCCATTCAGCTGGTGTGCAGCCAGTAGTTTTGGTATAATTGTAAGGGTGTCCCAATGGTGTTAGTCATTCTTGTCAGATCACATGTGGGATGCAGCCTGAAATGTTAGCATGTACAATAAATGCTATGTATCTTCTAATGAGAGACCAGTTACAAACTGCTCTGTAAATATGGAAATTATGGGACAGGTTGTAGGAACATCATGCGTCACATGTGGTGGAGACAAGGGAGTGTAGGTGATGCAAACAGTGTGGCTGCACAGGTTAGGTATGACTACAGACCAATCATCTGTGGCATCATGACATATGAAGTCACCGACAATCTGGGCCTGTCCTTTGAGGTTACACATGTAACTACACTGTGCACAGTGGTTCTGCTTTATGAGGATGGCTACTTTTGTTACTTACCATGTCTACACAACATCATAACAACACTATGTGCATCTTTTATTTGAGGAGGTATTGCCTCCATATCAGGGAGCATCCTCGCCCCAACTGTCACACAGCACTGTCCAACTGTTATTGTACAGCCTGCTAATTGCAGTTGTCCACTAGTCAGATTTGCTGAGCCATTATTTGTTTGTGTACCTCCTATCACATACAGCTGAGTCCATGCAGTTGAAATGCTGCTGACATAATACATGGGTGTAGAGCTCTGCATACTTGTCTGTCCCATCTAAAGGGTTAGGTGAAGAGGTGAAGTCACACTATAATAAGCATCTCACAGGAGTTAATAAATGGCTGTCTTGACATACATGTCTGTATTGTCTTCAAGGAGGGGTATGTGCTGGTAGTTCTAAGGAGACTGATCTATGGCCAGATTCCACTAGGGAGGACCTCACATTGGGGAGTTGCACTGGTCACCCATATTAGTAAACACATCATGCACTACATTGGTTCCCCATGTGAGGATGTCATGACACTGCTGCAGGGCATTGTAGGTAAGGACTTGGACCATCCTTTGGGCAATAGAGGGCAGCATGACTAAGCAACACAGTGCATACTTATTACACTTCTCTAACATGTCTGTACTCTGTAGAGACACCTTGCATGCTTCTCTTCTTGCAACATGCTGGAAGCACCTGCAATACTTACTTGCACAAAAGACAACTAGCATGTAGTGCCAAATGGTGTCCCCAGATCTCTGAGTTGTGTCACCTGAAATGCCATGGTGGAAGTTAGCATGGATATGACCACTGACACTGTCATACACCTACTGACACTGGACCAAGCACTGTTACTTTTGCTCAAGGCCAGATCATGCCTACCGACTGTAAACAGTGGAGACCATTGACTCTTACATGATGCAATGGATGTCGGACATATGTCTCACTTCACCAGCCATGGCCTGACAAGGTGTATGACAATATTAGGCCAGCAGGCCTTGCTGGCAACTATGTACGTCATGTATGGAGAGAATATGCTGCAATGATGCCAGTCATCAGTGCAGTTCACCATCGTCCATTATTGGCATACTCCATCTACCCATTCCCTGTCTGCACTCACAGCCACTGTCAGTGACCTCTGACTGAGAACATTAGCAGGTGATTGCATATTGGGAGCTGTCACAGAATCCCACACAGAACCAACACTTATGCATGATGACCTAAGACACAGTCAGTTGTACTCTGAGCCACTGACAAAAACTAATTGCTAATGACTGCACAATACTATCCTGTGGGAAATCATCCACCCCTGCAAAATATTGTAGTTTCTGCACACCACATACATTAGAGCTATTACACATAGAGTTATGGACACAGAGATTAATGTAGCCATTGACCCTCACTGGTTGGTAAGAAGTGGGGATGCATTCACTGTTGTACAACCTATACTGACAGGTTTTGGATGTAAATCTCAGACGGTCACTGCTATACTAAGTGTGGCAGTCATTACACCTATCATTGTGTGCAATGGCACCCTTGCTATGTCACTACTCAGGCATATCGTACCACTGTAGCACCCACACAGGTTCCATGGTACACCAATACACAGTGTAGATAACATGTCCTATGGAGTCTGTGTCAAGACCATACATGTGTAGTCTGTCTCCTAATTGCTTTGGAGGGGATGTGTATAGCTCCATACAAGGAGGTGTTGGATCCCATTGTGTACTTCCCGCGTATCCATGACAGGACTAACACATGTCTCACCTGTTCTAGACACCTGCGACATCACTGTGGTATACATAGTACATGCTGGAGAGACAGGTATGTAACACAGACAGTATGCCTTACATAAAACTGCCACCCCACCACCATGCATGTGAAGCACACATCAGCATGTGCAAGTTAGAAAATGGAATACCGAATACAGCAATCATAATTGGTGTTACGGAACTGTCTGTACTGGACACAGGATATTTGTAGATAGGTCATCTCCATCACCACAGCTTGTAGATGTGTGAGTTCACAAACCCCTGGTGATGCTTATCAAGGGTAGCAGAACTGTTCACAGATTAGGGATGCATGAATACCCTGAATGCCACTATTGTCCTTGTTATTTTGTTATACACATATGAATCTCAGGCACCATGCACTTATAATGCTGCACCTTGCTGAAGATATATTTCTGATGTGCTGATATACCATTCTGTGCTGCTTTATTGTCACTGTGTATCCACAGGTTATCACAACAGAATCCTGAAACAGAAACAGGTGCATGACACACCTGTCATTGTGTAACTATACAGCCATTACATCATACAACATAAGGTATACAAAAGTATGTGCTGTACTCATGACAAATGACAGCATACAGTATCTATTAACCATGTTGTCCCTATGTTGCATATGTGTGCCAGCAATGGGTCACTTAGTGACCCCTACAATGACAGTATCATAGAAGCCGAAGTGGGTGCTTTGTAAATGCTGCCTGAATGGTGGATATAGTTAGATGGCTTGGCTCAGTCTAGAGGGTTGTATGCCCTAATGTACCCTCACCCAGGTCCATGGTAACTGCCTCAGAAATGTCCACCACGTGTAACAGTCATGCTCCCACTGTTACACATCCAAACTGTGCACAGTCAATTGTGTGTAGAACACATATATGTGTGCTGATCAGCTCCATAATGATTACCCCTACAGGCATACAGATATGGATAATCAGACAAAGAGGTGTATAGCTATGTTGGTGAGTGGATGCACCACCTCTGTGCAAGGGTATAACAGTTGCCATTGGCCATTCAGCTGGTGTGCAGCCAGTAGTTTTGGTATAATTGTAAGGGTGTCCCAATGGTGTTAGTCATTCTTGTCAGATCACATGTGGGATGCAGCCTGAAATGTTAGCATGTACAATAAATGCTATGTATCTTCTAATGAGAGACCAGTTACAAACTGCTCTGTAAATATAGAAATTATGGGACAGGTTGTAGGAACATCATGCGTCACATGTGGTGGAGACAAGGGAGTGTACGTGATGCAAACAGTGTGGCTGCACAGGTTAGGTATGACTACAGACCAATCATCTGTGGCATCATGACATATGAGGTCACCGACAATCTGGGCCTGTCCTTTGAGGTTACACATGTAACTACACTGTGCACAGTGGTTCTGCTTTATGAGGATGGCTACTTTTGTTACTTACCATGTCTACACAACATCATAACAACACTATGTGCATCTTTTATTTGAGGAGGTATTGCCTCCATATCAGGGAGCATCCTCGCCCCAACTGTCACACAGCACTGTCCAACTGTTATTGTACAGCTTGCTAATTGCAGTTGTCCACTAGTCAGATTTGCTGAGCCATTATTTGCTTGTGTACCTCCTATCACATACAGCTGAGTCCATGCAGTTGAAATGCTGCTGACATAATACATGGGTGTAGAGCTCTGCATACTTGTCTGTCCCATCTAAAGGGTTAGGTGAAGAGGTGAAGTCACACTATAATAAGCATCTCACAGGAGTTAATAAATGGCTGTCTTGACATACATGTCTGTATTGTCTTCAAGGAGGGGTATGTGCTGGTAGTTCTAAGGAGACTGATCTATGGCCAGATTCCACTAGGGAGGACCTCACATTGGGGAGTTGCACTGGTCACCCATATTAGTAAACACATCATGCACTACATTGGTTCCCCATGTGAGGATGTCATGACACTGCTGCAGGGCATTGTAGGTAAGGACTTGGACCATCCTTTGGGCAATAGAGGGGCAGCATGACTAAGCAACACAGTGCATACTTATTACACTTCTCTAACATGTCTGTACTCTGTAGAGACACCTTGCATGCTTCTCTTCTTGCAACATGCTGGAAGCACCTGCAATACTTACTTGCACAAAAGACAACTAGCATGTAGTGCCAAATGGTGTCCCCAGATCTCTGAGTTGTGTCACCTGAAATGCCATGGTGGGAGTTAGCATGGATATGACCACTGACACTGTCATACACCTACTGACACTGGACCAAGCACTGTTACTTTTGCTCAAGGCCAGATCATGCCTACCGACTGTAAACAGTGGAGACCATTGACTCTTACATGATGCAATGGATGTCGGACATATGTCTCACTTCACCAGCCACGGCCTGACAAGGTGTATGACAATATTAGGCCAGCAGGCCTTGCTGGCAACTATGTACGTCATGTATGGAGAGAATATGCTGCAATGATGCCAGTCATCAGTGTAGTTCACCATCGTCCATTATTGGCATACTCCATCTACCCATTCCCTGTCTGCACTCACAGCCACTGTCAGTGACCTCTGACTGAGAACATTAGCAGGTGATTGCATATTGGGAGCTGTCACAGAATCCCACACAGAACCAACACTTATGCATGATGACCTAAGACACAGTCAGTTGTACTCTGAGCCACTGACAAAAACTAATTGCTAATGACTGCACAATACTATCTTGTGGGAAATCATCCACCCCTGCAAAATATTGTAGTTTCTGCACACCACATACAGTAGAGCTATTACACATAGAGTTATGGACACAGAGATTAATGTAGCCATTGACCCTCACTGGTTGGTAAGAAGTGGGGATGCATTCACTGTTGTACAACCTATACTGACAGGTTTTGGATGTAAATCTCAGACGGTCACTGCTATACTAAGTGTGGCAGTCATTACACCTATCATTGTGTGCAATGGCACCCTTGCTATGTCACTACTCAGGCATATCGTACCACTGTAGCACCCACACAGGTTCCATGGTACACCAATACACAGTGTAGATAACATGTCCTATGGAGTCTGTGTCAAGACCATACATGTGTAGTCTGTCTCCTAATTGCTTTGGAGGGGATGTGTATAGCTCCATACAAGGAGGTGTTGGATCCCATTGTGTACTTCCCGCGTATCCATGACAGGACTAACACATGTCTCACCTGTTCTAGACACCTGCGACATCACTGTGGTATACATAGTACATGCTGGAGAGACAGGTATGTAACACAGACAGTATGCCTTACATAAAACTGCCCCCCCACCACCATGCATGTGAAGCACACATCAGCATGTGCAAGTTAGAAAATGGAATACCGAATACAGCAATCATAATTGGTGTTACGGAACTGTCTGTACTGGACACAGGATATTTGTAGATGGGTCATCTCCATCACCACAGCTTGTAGATGTGTGAGTTCACAAACCCCTGGTGATGCTTATCAAGGGTAGCAGAACTGTTCACAGATTAGGGATGCA
Organism: Protopterus annectens; assembly: GCF_019279795.1. Lineage (NCBI taxonomy): Eukaryota > Metazoa > Chordata > Ceratodontiformes > Protopteridae > Protopterus > Protopterus annectens. Next base: position 1,063,878,211 of record NC_056727.1, read on the forward strand.
TGAATACCCTGAATGCCACTATTGTCCTTGTTATTTTGTTATACACATATGAATCTCGGGCACCATGCACTTATAATGCTGCACCTTGCTGAAGATATATTTCTGATGTGCTGATATACCATTCTGTGCTGCTTTATTGTCACTGTGTATCCACAGGTTATCACAACAGAATCCTGAAACAGAAACAGGTGCATGACACACCTGTAATTGTGTAACTATACAGCCATTACATCATACAACATAAGGTATACAAAAGTATGTGCTGTACTCATGACAAATGACAGCATACAGTATCTATTAACCACTACAAGTGGCATGACAAGACAACACTGCATTACACAAGTACATGTTAACTAATATAGTCACCCTGTGCATCAGACGCATAGCTTAATTTCCCTGCATTGATGGTGAGGATGACAGGATGTGGCACAGGGTCCTGTGTGGTGATGCATTAGACCTAGGCTGACCCAAAGGGTAACAGCATGTGTATGGGTCATAAAGGGAAGCAGGTAAGATGGACTATGGAAAGGTGCCATGTGTGTCTGTAGGTGACCTGCATTCAACAATGGTCTGTGAGTGTATGCATATACACAGTCAAGCTCAGTGCTAGCCCTACATGTGTGTGTGTTGGTCATCTTAGGACTGTACATGGTAGAGTTGCCAGTTCACTATCTCTGGCCCTGAACACAGGAACTGGCTCTGCCAGGAGTTTCACTACCACCTCCATGCCCAATGTCAGAAGTGTTGTTAGTAGCTACTGGTGACTGGTGTCTGCTAGGACCATGTCCCCCATGGGAATGCCCAGAACCTCAAGCCTATGGCCTGCCACATTGTGGTATGGACAGCACAGTCCAATCTATAGCACTGGATGTACTGCCACTATGGGAACATGATGGTGCATGGCCATGTGGACTCTCAGCAGATGGGATTGCTGACCTACATCCATGACTCCAATGCTCAACTTCAACCATTTGTTCTAGCACAGACAATGTGTGGTCCAAGACAGACACTGTCTCAGCCCACCTTCTGTTGACTGCATCAGTGAACTGATCCAGGGTGTTCCCAATGTGGTGGAGGCAGTCACGAATGTCAGACTGTGCTGCATCTATAATCCTAAGCATATGTCTGGTGTTCCATTCAGAACAAGTCTGTGCCTCCATGTTGGCCCAAAACATGCGTCAAGTGATCTGTGATGTGACACCTGCAACAGGTGGTGCACAGACAGCAGGCCTCCTACAAGCACTCCTGTCAATCTGCCTGTGTGGGACCTCACCAGCTTTCTGGCTATGGCCAGTGTCTACATTCACTGGAGCCATAGCTGCCACACTTTCCTGTCCAACGTCTCCACCCTCTTGACTGTTCAATATCTGTGGTCTCCAGGGACAGAATATATGTGGGCATACTGACTATATGTGGTGACAATGGAGGCAGAAGAGGGGTGTCTACCTCTGGGACAGATTCAGACCCCAACACACTCACCTGTGCCTCACTGTGGCCACCATCATCATCAGAGTCTGAAGAGACATTGACATCAGGCTGTGTAGGGGACAGACACCAACCACCCATATCACCTGTGATAAGAAAAAAAAAAAGTGGTACATGAATACCTGCACTATTGTGTATGTAAAATCCAGCAGTACTCATAATAGCAAAGACCCACAACTGAATTAGCGGTCAAACATTTCTCTTCTCTACTTTTGTCCAAAAAGGACTTCCTCAGAACAAAATACACATTAACATAAAGACATTTATAACAATCACTTCAAGTAAATCAAGTAAAACTTGACCAGTAAAATTTACCTTTAAATGAATTAAAATGAAACTATACTTGATAAAACAACACATAAAAGCCCAGTACACCTATCTTAACAAATGTATTGAAATACGTTTCACTGCCTAATTTATTTTCCTTTCAACCTTTTGTTTTTTTTCAAAGGCATTTTAGAGTAATTGCATCATTTAAACCAGGAGGCTTATCTGCTCTTAACTGTCACTGCCAAACTATTTCTTTTTGTTCAACTACCCTCTCTAAGATCCTTAGGTACCTGTTGCAGAATGGAAAATAAAAACATTCTACTCTGTTTACACATGGGATTATCCCCGGGATTCAAGAAGCTCAGTGCAAGGATGGTTTTAGCCTTGTGCCAAGCATCCTCACTACAGATAGTGCAGCAGCGCCATATGAATATGTATGAAAGCGTGCCACTGCACCCTCGATGTGCACAGGAAACGTGTGCGAGTGCAGGGGGTATGTGCAAGTGCTCTACGGAGGCGTAAACATGCCCCGACACTTGCAAAACCTACTATGCCTACTAGTAAAGCCCGTCCCTAATAGCAAGTCAGTAGGTCAGTGTCCGTGGATACCAAAATGTATGCTAAGCATACAAGAGTATCCACGAACAGTGAAAGAAAATCTAAGTAGTAAACACACAAGCACATAGTGGAATGTAGAGCCCTGTCCCTAGAACTGTCACAATTAGATTCCCTGTCCCCGTGTCCCTATTATACATTCGAATTGCAGCAATATCGAAGGTGTAAACAAAGCGCAGCATGTCTGGAAGTCACTGCCCACCGCCGACCATAGCTTACACATCATATTCATTCAAATAGAGAAAAACATACGGAATCAACGTTAAGTGTCAATAGTGTATTGTTTAGAGCATCTGCCTATCAAACAGGCATTCATGGTTCAAGCCCAACAATAGCACATATAATTTTCCATGTGGAATATATGTTGTTTTGCCATAAAACTGACATAAGAGTATCGCATGAGATATTTAACTTAAATATAATTCAAGCAAAGTGGCACAGTTATAATGAATAAGGTACTATTAAGGAGGTGTAAGCACAAATAAGCAGCAGTAAACACATATAAGTACCAGTAAGCAAGTCTGAGTGTACTTGCACAGGTCTAAGCAGTGCCCAGCATAGGAAATGTATGTAAGTATAGACAGATATATAATATATGTATATATATATATATATATATATATATATATATATATATATATATATATATAGCTATATGTATATATAAATATATATATATATATATATATATATATATATATATATATATATATATATATATATAGAGAGAGAGAGAGCTATATATATATATATATATATATATAGATATATATATATATATATATATATAGAGAGAGAGAGAGAGAGCTATACATATATATATATATATATATATATATATATATATATATATATATATATATATGAATATGAAGAAAGAACAACGTAACAATAAAGCATACAAAAGGAATGAGAAGGGAATCAACAGTAACCCCAGTATTATATAGCGCGGTCAGCATATGTCATATCCAGCTGGGCAGGAGTGAGCAAAGCACTGCTACTCACACCACAGGCAGGATATTACCAGTGGGAGTAACATTGTTGATTTGCTAAGTCTACTTTACACACAGAGGGTAGTCCCTAGTGGGACTACTCAAAAATTGATAGACCATTTGGCCTTCCGACCATTACACAAGCAAGGGCAGGTATGTTCAAGGACTAAATGGTGGGAGAGCCTGAGAATACATGGGTTGGGACAACATACGTGTAAGGCCCCTAATGCTCTGGAGCGGGCAATGTGTGGGGGTGTGTCATGGCTGCGATAACAAGTGTACAATGGATGATATGTGTGTATTTTGAACACGGGTGGGGTGGAGGAACTATAGGTATGAAATTATGGAGCCAGGCGTGCCGGGGTTGGATGGGCTGGTTCTAATTGGACTGCCCCGTGGAGGTCAGCGAGTTCGTTATAGGTATATATGCATACACACATGCAAACATCAATATGTAGACGTACATTCTCTGTAACACATTCATTCCATTTGCAGACATAAATAACATAAATATTCCCTTACAAACCTCGACAGTAGATGGAATAATAGGCTGTGCAGAAGAGGAATGGGACGAAACTACTAAAACGCAGAAGTGTGTACAATATCCGAAGTCAGTGCTGTGCTGAAAATAATCAAATGTGAGGACTTCCCCACACATGGAATCATTAATATGATCTGCCTGCTATGGCAATGCCAGTTACTAAACAGGTCTATTTGTAAAAGAAATACGCCGAACACGTACATAATTAGGCTCTCATGTGTAATGTGTGTGTTACCAAATAGTCATACATATTAATTTATTGCAGTGTCATGTTAATGGGAGTAAGGATGTAATGAAGTATAGAGTCTAATCTTGACATAAATACATGCATTTCCCATGTGGGACAAACCAAAAATTGTGACTAGTATTCTTTTGGTCGCTCATGTCACCAATGTTTGTGGACTAAACGTATAGGAGTTCTGAGGATACGTGGAGTGAGTCAACCGATGGGATGGGTCTATAGGGGTAGGGAGTGGCCAATGTGTAGTGGTGTGGATACACCGCGAATCCGACTGAAGAATGGATGATAACAGTGTTAGGGAGGCATTGGGGGGTGTGTTTGGGGAACCAGGAGCCATGGGTATATGGTTATATATGCAAATGAAGCAGCACAGCAATAGTGTATTGGTTAGAGCAACCCCCTAATGAACAGACATTCCGGCACCGAATTCCACTGTATCACATACCATTTACCATCGGTAAGCCATGCATGAACATATTGCAACATCTGTCTGCTGTATAACCTGCAAAATATCAATTAAAAGTTAACTGGCGTGAAGTGTAACTGTCATAATGAATAAGGCACTAGTAAGCAGGTCAAGCATATATAAACACAAGTAAGCATGCGTTTGCGCGGGCTATGTATTGCTTTACAGAAACACACACACACACACACACACACACACACACACACACACACACACATATATATATATATATATATATATATATATATATATATACATATATATATATAAATATATATATATACATATATGTATATATCTATACATATATCTATACATATATACATATATGTATAGATATATAATATATATATATATATATATATATATATATATATATATATATATATATATAGTTACAGATATATACATATATATATGTGTGTATGTGTGTGTGTGTGTGTGTGTGTGTGTGTGTGTGTGTGTGTGTGTGTGTGTGTGTGTGTGTGTGTGTGTGTGCGTAGATATACACAGATATACAGCTATGATAGGAAACAGCACACAAGAATGACATATATTCACAGGCTATGCCAATGGAAGTGAGGAACCCAAGCAAAAAACATGAAACACGTAGAATGGCCTTCCACCCCCCCCCCCCAGACAGACACGGGAAACTTACACACAAACAATGTAAAAGTCCACTGCTCCCCAGACCACAGGCAGGATACAACCAGGGGGGTACACAGTGCACCCGTAAATTCTTATCTTGGAACACAGACTGAAGCGTCCCTTGCGGGACACCCCAAAAATTGCCAAGACCAAAAGAAGGTGATAGACCGACCATTCTGGCTGGGGTGTATACATACTCAGAATACAAGGTCCCGTGAAGTGGAGAGTGGGCAGCACGTAGCGGTGTGTCTAGAACAGACCAGGACCCAGAGTAAAGGTGGGTGCTGCTGAGGAGGTGCGGGTGGGTGAACTATGGGTAGCTACTTATGGGTCTAGGTGGCAAGGTGTTGGCTGATGTGGGCCTATATGGACAGCCCTAGGGATGTAAGCGAATGTGTTCAATGGGCAGAGGCATTGCCCAACGAGCAGCCACACCCACTATGAGTCCCACTGCAGCAAAGTATAAGCTATATGGCAAGGAATGGAATAAGCAGATGTAGACATATATATGTAGAGGTATGTGTGTGTGTATATCCACCCATAGCAACATAGAGATAAGCCTCTCCCTCTCCGTAAGTACAAATGTATACATACGGAGACAGAATACAGAAACATGCCCACATATAAATATATACGTATGCAGACACCCATCGACCCATATGTTGTGGAAAAGAAAAAAAAAAAAATATATATATATATATATATATATATATATATATAAATATATATATATATATATATATATATATATATATATATATATATATATATATATATATATATATATATATATAAATATATATATATATATATATATATATATATAGACAGCAAAATATAAATATACATGTATCATACATATACATATATATCTGCATATAGTAATGTAAATATATATATATATATATATATATATATATATATATATGTAAATATACACATGTATATAACTAAAATATGATACAGCAGTTACGAGTAACATATGTTCACAGGCCGTGCATATAGGGGTGAGGGGTCCAATAAACAAATGTGTAACACGTAGCATCAACCCCCCCACCTCCTCAGCTAGGCCGGTGAGACATACAGACACACAATAAAGGTAAATTCACCATTGCTTCCCAGACCACTGGCAGGATACTACCAGTGGGAGAGACCTGCCAAGTCTAGTCTTCAAAGATAGACATTGATGTCCCTTGCGGGACACCAAAAATTAATGATCGGAGGCAGTCCCAGTAATGACTTATCAAACCAGCCTGTATATTTACATAGACCAGTAGGATGTGCAAGCCTGATAACCCATGGGTCGACACAACGTACGACTTGTGTCCCGACACAGGGAGTGTGGGCATTGTGTAGTGGCGTGTTTATACCCCACCTGCACCTACAGTAAGGATGAGTGCTGTAGAGGAGTAGCAGGTGGGGGAACTATGGGTATGCAATTATGGGCCTAGGCTTGCAGGTTTTGGCTGGTGCAGTCGTATTAGGACCGCCCCGAGGATGTAAGTAATATTCCAAAATGGGCATAGCTGATGCTCATACCTCTTCAATCCCTAAGAGCACATCCACTGGACAGGACATAAACCATTGGGGGAACAAATAGGGACCATACCTCTGAACTGTCCCCGATTTCCAGGGACGTCCCATATTTCGATTCGGTTTCTAACTCTGCCCCACTTAATCCCGCCTAAAACTAGTGACATTTGAAGGAAAGGTGGTGAATTACATGTAATAAATAATGACAACAATTAAGAGTTATAAACATCATTTACCTCAGAAAATGTGTATGAATACATATGCTCTGAGTCTGTCAATGTGTCAGGTTAATAGCACCAATAATTTAAATGTGCCCCTGATGTTGTTATGCCATGTCCCTGATTCAGTTTGTATATTTCCCCAATTGTATGAGAGGTCTGATAGGGACAGAAAGCACATATTCCACTGACAACCTTAGAAAGATGCTAGAATATTAGCTATGCAGTAGCATGACTCGGCTGAAGGATGTGGGTTCCAAAACCCAATTACTTGTTTGTATTGAAGAGTATCAGTTCCCATGTATTAGCCAGATGGGTGCAGAGTGTAAGAGGAGTACACCAATAATATGAATCAAACTCTGGACAGGTCACGAATTCCGTACAGTCGAACGGCATGCTGTCGCCTAATGGGCGACCATTCCTGATACTGTAGGCATGTAATCCAATGTAATAGGCATCACAAGGTAATATTGTAGTCCTCACACCTACGCAAGGGCATGAGTGTCAGATGCAAACACCAAATGCAGTGCATTTTCAAGTGCAGGAACAAACAGGTGTAAGCCTGTTTGGCCGCCAGTATGCAAGTATTACACTGGTAAGGCAATGTAGAGGCTACTGAGTGTAAGAAACTGCAACCAGAGGTTAGCATTGCTTAGCGCCGCACAAACCCATGCACACCCACTCACAACTGCTTTAATGTGCCTTAAATCACACCATATCCAATGGCCTTGTTCTGCCCAGCAAGAAAATAAATGGTCTCTGCAAGGCTCAAAACCAGGACCCTGCACACACAGCTATTGTGATTTACCACTAAGCCATGGCAGATATACAGACAACAGACATTATCACAAACATATCATCCAGTGTAGTCATTCAACAGTATAGGAAATGTATTCCATCTTGAAGATGTATGTGTAAGTGTTTATGTCCAGCATATAGATACATACATATATATATAGATAGAAATATCAGGAACCTCCCATGTGACAACAAAGCATTACAAAGAAATGAAAAGGGAAACACCAGCAATGCCTGTATTATGTAGTGGTGTCGTCCTATGTAATATCAAGACTCCCTCAGACAGACATGTGTCAGTCATACACGCAAACATTTGCACATTGTCCATATACATCACTCTGTGCACGTTATTTACATTAACACAACAGTTCTTTCCCAATCATTATGTGAGAACAGTAATCTCACAAGGTGCTGTGTGCAACATCATCATCATGATAAAGGTAAATGGGGTAACCATAGATGGACTGGTATTGTTGCGTGCAAAATGGGGTCATCCGCATCACGTGTACCTGGAACATTTAGGAGACATGTGCATACTAGGATCGGGCACCTGAGAGACAGGGGTGAAGACAACTGAACTATGTTGTGTTGCATATTAAAAGGGTTACATCTGTCCAGTGGACATGTGTGTGAAATGGACAGCTATGTATAGGGCAAATGTTGTTCTAGGAACCGATTGGCCTTTTGTTTCCATAGGGTGAGAGTGGGATGTGGGGGAAGGAGAGTAGGTATGTTCATGGAGGACAGGTAAAGTCGGATGACAGACAAGACAGCATACAGGGTCTGTATATGACAGATGTGGGGGGATACACCTCATACAGGGAGGGGTGTTCGGCATTCTCAAGCCCATGAGCCCCCAGATGGAAACAGTGGGATGGAGGTCACCAGCCATGGGCAGCCACCACTGCACCAAAACAGCTGCAAAGGTTGCAGTGCTGGGGGCTGTTTAGGAGGTGTAGCCTCACCCTGTAAATGTGACACTCTGCCCTTGAGCAGGCGTATCTGGCCTTGAAACCCATTATTGAGCCCCCTACACACCACGTCTGAGACTGTATGACAGCGGACATGTTCCTGTTTGAACCTGCTCCCGGGGGGGGGACAAGCCCTATCCTCAGTGGTGATACCACCAGATGGCAGTGCAGAGCCAACAGAGGTGGAGGTCCAAGGCTGGTGCCCGGTGCCATGGCCAGCTGAAGTGGGATAGGAGGTTCTGCTGGGACCTCCAAACCCATACAGCCTATGGTGCTGCAGTTTAAACACATATATGGCTTAGCAATAGTCAACAGCATTCCAGATTACTTACAACAGCATGCATAGATATGACCATCAACCCAACACAACAGATGGTATACATTTGGGGTCACTTAAGCTTGTGACT
>NC_056727.1:1063916427-1063981427 GCF_019279795.1 Protopterus annectens
TTTATGTTTGCAAAAAATGTAAACTGTTTTTTATGGTTTACATTTCTGCATGCTTACACTACACCTGCATCACTTCCTGAATTGCTACATACATTCATTTGCATGCTATACTGCTGTAAATGGGTTAATTAGCATACAAGGCTCAGGATTTGTGCAGGCGTAATGTACGCAGGTAGTGCACATGGGAACGGCTCCTACCTGAATCGCTAGGTGGCCATCTTTGGTGTTAGAATGCCGACACTATGCCTGCACCTGGCGCAAGCTTCATGAATCCCAGGGTATGCTTAAATAGGGCATTATTCTGGCCCTTAATTTTAATAGAATATAAATGTTCCTTAACAAAACAGTGTCATGCTTAACAGGAGCAGAACCACGGCCTTGGCCAATACTTGACAGACCTGTGAAAAGTTGTGGGTTGAAGTAATGTCAGTAACAACGCATGTTGCAGCACAACAAGGTAATATGTCCCTATAGCTCACATTTACAGTAGCTACTGTGTTACTTGTGTTGGTCACATTCTGAATATGAGAGTACAACTGAAATTAAACCCTCCACCCCCAAAGAACAAAGACCTGACAGCCTCATAAAAGTATGTACAGCCTGACACACTAACTGCTACAGTATTACAATGCTGATCACAATAAGCCTACCTGCTTGCTCCTCTGCTGTGGAAACTGTGGCACCCACCTCCATGATGTATGGTATGATGGATGTCTGGGAGCTGTCGTGTGTGCCTAAGTTTACCAGGAATTCCTCAGTGGCCTAGAGTGGCTGTTCTGCTGCAGGCCCTCCACTGGTGACAGCATGATCCCTGGCTCCATCTGCTGTGCTTCGTCATGCAGCATTGTTCATGTCCATTGCGCAATGTCGAAAATTCTCATATGTCCTGCCCTGACGGCTCGTACCATTCACATCACAGACAAGGTCTTCCCACAATGCAGCCCACTGTTTCCTGTTTTGCCTCCACCTGGACAGTAGGATGTGATGATGTTGCCTTAGTCCTTCCAGTATGATTTCATTTTCCGCATCAGAGAAGGGTGCATGGTGTCTAGGGTACTTGATTCCTGAAAGACAACAATAGGGGAATACATTACAGGATCACATACGTGGAAGTACACTATGTAGAGATACAGCAAGGACAAAATGGCTGGCACTATGCACTGCTTGCCCACACATGTCATACTCCACAGTGAGCAAATATACTAAGTGCATGGATGCAACTGAGATTGTAGCAATAGTCAAGTATTCCCATAATATGTCATGAGAACAGTGCCACACAAATAGAAGTGTGCTATTACAATCACTGTAAAGGGACAGTCCAATGAGGCCAGTGTGCCACAATGACAAAAGACAATGCACCCCTGATGTATCGTATGTCCTGTGTAGGTATAAAACAGCAGGAGATCAATTACATGTCATTATCACAGGTCTAAGACAGGCTTAATGCTGTAATTCCTATTCCCCATAAGTCAATTCACCTATCTGCATCCTGTTGTTCACAAAATCAGTGACATACCAGATGGAGTGCAGCTCTCCTCTTTTGATATGTGGTGATAGTAAAGTCTTCACAAAAGCTTGCTCTGTGTAAGGAAAGTCTCATACAGAATGGTTCCCCATAGCCAGCTGTTTACCTTTTAAACATGCTTCTCATCAGCAGGTGATTGCCTCTAAACCAATCTGTGGGTCTGAAATGTTAATTACAACCAACACAGCTGATTTGCACTATCATCAGCCAATGACATGCAACCACTGCACAATATATAAGGCCTTCATGTAGATTAGGGCCTCTTTCTGATATCTTGTGCTGGACATTACTAGTGTGAGGGGACTATATCTTCACAGAGGTTAGGTCTGTAGCAAAAACCTTTACATAGAGATGTGTGTGCTACAGCTGTTGGTAGAGAAGCATACCGTTATGCATACCAGTTTTGTAGGCATTCAGCTGACATATTGGTAAAAAAGTGGAAAACATACTTACATATTTGTGAGGCATTCCCAGCTCTGGCTTCTTGGACCCAGGTGCCCAAGGTTCCCGTCTTTCGCGTCTTCAAGTTATCATAATGGTAATGATACTGCTCCCCTGTGCGGGGGATACGAGTGACACTGGTGAGTTCCCTGGCCAACCAGTCCCAGGCCTCTTCTTTACATTCTGAGCCCTGAAATCTACCCTGGAGCAGCCTGGGTTCATGATTGTTTTACCAGGAGCCCAACAAAACCGTGGACTCCTGAACACCTCATCTCTGTGCCTGAAAGCTTGCACCTTCACTAGAAATACTGGCCGTATCACCAGTTGACAAGACTCCAAAGACTGTTGCTGAATTCCCACCTATTGCACCTAATATAGGCTGTTTTCCTGACCTTACACATCACTGAGCAACATTTAAACAAGTGTCGTGTCGCTTAGTAGCATGCAAACCAGCTAAGCTAAACAGTGTGAAAACTTGCACAACTGGGGTTTTAGGTGAGCTTAGCACCGCACAAACAGAAGTAGCTGTTAGCATGTTTAAGCAGTGTTCAGTACAGAGTGGCAGTGCCATATTTCACAAATTTGCTTTTAAACTTAAACATATATAATAAATGAAATTACAGACATCTTATCACTGCTATGTACTCAAACCCAGGACCTACTAAGCATTAAGCTGTATCTCTACCTATTTAGGTCCTTGGATATTATGAAAATTAGTATACCTTCACATATACTACTGGGCTGCGTGTTAGCTTTGCTAAGCACAGTGGCACATCGTACAAATGCGCTTAAATAGACTCAGACATAAATAATAAATTATATCTGGTTTCTATTTTTACATGTCTAGCAACTGTCAGCTGTGTATGTATGTGCATGGCTCAGCTCTGTGGCACTGTGCACTGCACAAACAACAATTAAAAAAAAAACAGAAAAAAACATTTAAAATAAGAAAAATATGTAATTATGATAATTAATGACATCCAGTTTCTATTTTTAGATGTCTGGCAGGTGTCAACTGTCTATATGTGAGTACAGCTTGGCATTGCTGCTTTCCGTACTGCACCACGCAAACATACAATAAAGAAAAGAAACACCTTAAAATAAAATATTACACATTTGAACCAATTCACAGCATGTCAACAGTAGCAGGGAGCAGTACAGGAAGCCTCACCCTGTATGCAGCCACAACCACGATACACTTCTCCCCTACACCGATTCAATATCCCGCTTCCTATGCTCTCTTGGCAGCACGCCATCATTAATATGCATGGCATGCTGCCGAGGGGGATCATGGCCATGTGCACAGATACATTCCATGTAGGCTCTACATGGTGCCTACACCAATATTATTAAATTCTGTGGTAAGTTTATAAGAGCAATATTTAAAATCCATCCCTATTTGTAGCCCTTTGTTTCCTTATTATTTGCGGCTCTGTCCAGATTTCTTGTGCTGAGAGATATGGTCAAGAGGTACGGAAAGCTCTTATGTAATACTGCCAGGGATCGCTCAGTCGCTCTTACTCTTCACTTTCTCTCCCTCTCTCTCTGAAAAACACACACACACACACACACACACACACACACACACACACACACACACACACACACACACACACTCTCTCTCTCTCTCTCTCTTCTGCTTTCATGCATGCATTCACTCACACATACAGACAGCAACATAAACACACACAGACACACACAGACACACACACACACACACACACTGCGCTGCTTAGTGACTGTAAAATAATAGCTCAGCTGATCTCTCTCTCACACTCATACATGCATACACCCTCACACATAGACATAAACACAGACACACACACACAGTTCTTTTTATTTTACTTTACTTTTCTACAGTTTACACTTGCTAAACAGCAGAAGCACTGCTGAGCAAGTGTAAAATAATGGTGGCCATTAGTTTTCTTTTTCTGCCCAAGTCCTATGGTGGCTTGATATGCTGCCGTGAACCAGCAGACTCATTTTTCAGTGGGCATTTCTTGTACATTAATACAATCAGGGTCCATTCTCTAACAGCATTTAAATACAATGGAGACTTTTTATAGGTATGCTATAAAGTCTATCTAGAATTAAAAAATGGACAAGATATAACTGAAGTCTGTCAAATCACTTTTGTTAATGTCTTATAATACTTATGAATACTTCGGATAATATTAGAAGGATCCTCATTAATAAATTTATGGCATTGTATTGTTTCTCTTTAGAATTTTCAGAACTGGCCTACTTCAAAATGTTTTGCCTTCAAGTGTACAGTACCAGAAAATTAAATGCCCTCAGGGAAAATCTTGAATTTGTCTGTCTTCAGACTTATTCTTTACCACATCATTATCACTACTTATTGCATACCACATCACTTTTGTCTTTTTTAAAAAGGCAAACTGACTTAATTCAACAACAGAATCAGCCATTTAATCTCCCACAATCGAATTCAAAGGAAAAGAAGAATGAATAATTAATAATGACTGTTCAGAAAGTCAGATCCTGGCCACAGCTAACCTAACAAAACTTAGCAAAAACAAATAAAGTCCTCTTTCTAGAGGAAAAACAGTCTTGTTAGGGTTTTAAACAGATCTTGAGTTCTTGTCATATTAATTGAATGTCCTGATAGGTTTATAGGTCCACATTTGAATACTAGATTAACTGCCCTGAAGGGCCATTTTAAGCTTAGCCAATAAGCTGAGGTCAGAATCAAGCTATGTGCATTGTGTTTATGAGGTGAAGACCTTAACCATATGAAAATCATTTTTATAATATTTTCTGCAGGAGTGCCATGTAAAACCATTCCAACCTTTGAATTAGACCAATTGTTAAGCATATGCAAGAATCATTCACAGTGTTTTCCCAGAGAAACTGAAGACTTTTTCTTTTTTATTTTATTGTGTTATTAACTTTAGCCTATGGCAACATAAAATTTTGAAACAAATACTCTAAAATCATCCTCTGTTTAACTAGAGTTCAAAAAGAAGATATAAATGTCAAGTACTAACTGAAGCAAGAAACAAAACAGTAATGATACAGCTGCTAAGGAACTGTCAGCACTTATATTGCCCTGTGCATGCACATGTTCATAGTGCAGAGTCAGATATGCAAAAACACAAAATTACAGCATTTGAACATGTCTACTCCTTACTGGGTGAATAATTTCTTCAGATGATTTCCATGTTAAATTACTGAGTGTACCACAAGAACTGCACAAAAAACAAAATTCAGCTATGCCCAAATGGGTAACCTATGGGTGGATGAAGTTTGAATTCTAGAGCATCATTTGCCTGAAGGTCACCCCACTGAGGATCAGAGTTCTTCCATAGGAAACACCTGTCAGCAAACTGCGCCAGTTGAATATCAGCAATGGTGTTCTGTTTGGGGATAATTTCTTCCTTTTTCCAGTTAGTTCAACCATGAATTTGGTAAATATAAGTTTGTGGAGTGTGGGGTGGGGCTTGCCTTCCATATTAGTAGGAGCAGGGTAGCTTGCTCCCTACAACAAAATGCTTATATAGTGTTGTTTAGGCTTTTTTTCAGGAAATACAGTTCAGGAATTCTGATCTTTGTGACATTGAGCTTCAGCTGCTCATAGTGGAATCTATTCAAATGGTGAACAAACAACTTCTAAAAAACAAAGTTATTGTTACTGCCAAACATGTCCAGAAGAGGAAAAAAATCTCATGAAGAAGGTAATAAAATAAGCACATGAAATAATTGAGTGCATTTCAGAAAGGGGCTTTGGAAAGGAGCTCTCAGCAAATGCCATTTGCTTTCATGTAGCACCATCCCCTACATCTATATGCTGTAATCACAGGGAGAGTTAATATAGACACTAGTCACTGTTAAACAGATCAGCTTGGGTGGATTCAGTGGGGGATGGAATAATGCAAATATGGGAAATGCAAGAAGTAAAAAAGATACAAGTAATATCACACATTTATAGCATGTGTCACTGTGCAATTCAATTAAAGAACAAAAGATGTAGAAAGTCACATTATATGTTACAATTGTTCAGGCTATAAATCTAGATAAGAACTATTCAATTTCTCAAGTTGACACTGATTATATATGCATGGATAATTAATGTGTATGTTACATGTGATAAAATGAGTGTAGTGTCCACTGTGTAGTGCATATGCATTAGCGTTTATATTGGATAAACAGAGCAAAAGTACATTATTCATTCATTTATTCATTCCAGCATTTGTTCCTGGAATTCCATCCTAGGGTCTTTGGGAGACAAAGCTATCCTAACAAACTATAAGAGTAAGGCAGAGACCCATTCTTTTGACTGGGACTTTATAGAATTTGTCAAACATAAGAAATCACATGCATAGTGGGGAACATGCTCATGTATTTAAAACACATTTCCTCTTCATAGAATGCATTTTCCTGAGTTCAAAGTGATCCTCATGCTGGCATATAAAAAGTGTAACATATCTGTTTTTTACATGGCATATTGGAGCTACATTTTCTTCCTGGCTATGCTGACAATCACATTTTAAGAAAGTGGTCCAGTAAAATCCCGCGGTAAGGTGTTTGTAGCCCTCCCTTCTTTCTCCCTCACCAGAGTCACTAATGTATTGAATCTTTGGGGAAACAAGTCACAGCTGATTTCCTTGTATCATCGTTTAAATCTATATTCTTTTCCCCTTGATGGCATCATATACCTAATGTTTTTTTTTAAGACATCAAAGCTTTGTGACTATGCAGTGCCAGTCACAGCTGATAAAGAAGCTAGGCCTGGAATGTCATAAAACCTGATACCACTGGCAGACAAGGGAACCTAATAAGTAGGATTCAGTGCAGCTAATTCCTTCCTTTTCAAAAACATAACTTTCAACATCATTTTATAGCTAAAGAAGAAGGGGGTTGTTATAGTATGTTTAAAATATGACAATGAATACAAACCTGAAAATGTCATTAAAAAAATCCCTGACACTGTCCAGAGATTGTAATACCCCACATGAATCTACAGAACAACTTGAAGGAGAAGAAGAAGCAAATCCGAAGAAAATAGCTTGCACATCAATGTTTACCAAGAAATTAGACTTGAGCAGTATGCACAAATAATCACAAAACCTTAAAATGAAGGTCATGAAATCATAATTATTTGTACATACCTCAGAAAGTATAATGTCATGGTAAATGTTAAATAGCTGCTATTCCTTAAAGTATATATAATTTTGGTATGTATTATATTTGTATTTAGTCCATGAAAAAAAAAAACAGAAAGGAAATGGGGATTTTTTATAGAAGTTGCTTCTGCTTTGTACCTCCACTTCCTTTATGGTTTTCAGAATGTTCAGTTTTAATAATTAATCTTACATATTTTATTTTGAAATCAGTGTGCTTACTATGTTGGTTTCCTTTGCATAGCAGCTTCACCACTTGATGTTCTGACACATGCTATGATCATTTATGGTGTTGCTGAGCTGTATTGTCTAAACAAACACTGCAGAACAGCAAACACTGTGGCGCAGAGGCAAGTAACACGCAAGATTGTTAAAGTGCCAGATGTCCCATATATAAAGTGCTCCCCAAAACATTATATATTATCTTGTTGGGATACAGACAGCACAGGAGACAGGAGAAAGCTTAACTATAAAATACAATGTTTGTTACTTTGTCCACCCTATCAGCACATTTTTGGGGGTAGAACAAATTCAAAAATAATTACAACTACATATAATGTTGTGGTGGCAGTGATGAATTCATTATCAAGATAAGATAAAATATGCCTTTTTATGGCCATAATGGCCCTTCAAAATATAGGTACTGCAGGAATTACTGCAAAGTAAAAAGGTGACAATGTAAGGCAGCTGCATGAGTCTGTCAAACCACTCTGATAGCATAAACTAGAAGGAAATAAAGCAATGTAAGAAAGCATGTATACATTAAAGCAAGTGTTAAGACTATGGCAAGGATTCACGAAGCCTCCATGTAAACATTATAACTCTTACACGGAGGCTGCAGTTAAACGGAGTGATGTCAGCATGCTTTGCATATTCATGAGAGCATGCTGAATCACACCTAAGTCTAACACGGTCCGTGTAAGACAGTAGGGGGCGTGTCCGTAGGCCAAGCCCTGCAAGCAGACACGCCCCCAGAAGTGTAAAAGTGCCCAAAGTAAACACCCACAACAGAGTCCACGGAAATGTGAATAAACACAACACAAAACATGCCCCCACAGACTATGAACATAAAATATATAAATGAACATGTTATATATTTTTTTAAATTGTAAAGATGTTTAACCGTGAGTGCACTCGTTTGCGCGGGTGTGCCCGTCGCGCAGCTACAGTTAGCAGTCAGTGGGAAAGCATATAAGAACTAAATATGCAAAATAAGCCCGGAAGCAATAGCATAGTGGCAATGATGTTGGCTGAAGAGCAGGCATTCATGGTTCAAGCCCTCACAACACCAATTTTTTTTTTTTTGCAAAATAAGCAGGAAACAAGTCCCTGACAAATATGTACACATAAAACCACAATTTATGTAAAATGTAATGAAATAGCCCATTTATATTGAATAAATGTGAGGTAACAAAAGAATAAAAAATGCCAGATGTGCTCATAGCTGGGCTACAGTTTAACAGAGTGAGTGCATCTGCCCGTAGATGAGCAGTGGTTTAACTGGTGCAAAATGAGTGCCCGTAGCTGAGCAGTGGTCTAACACGTTAAATCTATGTGCCCCTAACTGAGCTGAGCATAATATGCGTGCCGATAGCCAAATGAGGCTTAAAGCAGCGTACCCCGTTTACGCGGAGCTGTGCACCGCGCAAACAAGCTAGCCGACGGGCAACGTTGAGCAAGCCGTATCAAAACTGCCTTTACACAGACACACCCATCAGCATGTCTAGACAGTCAAGAAAAATAAAAAGCAGTGGCCAGGTTCGAACCCAGGATACTATACACCATAGTCAAAATACAGAACCACTAAGCCATGACAGCAGTACCTAGAAATGCAATAATAGCTAATATATAGGAATGAATACAAACTGGAGCATGACAATGCAGGTTTACTGAAGTTGATACAATTCCAAAATGGCCAATCACAGATATGTGCGGGAAAAACGAACTATATAAGCCCCATAGGCGGGAATACACAGCATAAACGATTGTAGAACTGACCTGCAGGCAGAATGACAGGAGTAGGAGAGGGTAGTTGCTTTCGAGCACAGAGGTGGGGTGTTGAGGAGTCCAGGTACATGGTCTGGCTCCTAGTCCATAATCATGAGGCCCAACTCATGCAGGGCCAGGTCCTCTGGGGAACATACAGGGCCGAGGCGTGGGACCGGTTGGCTCATAATCTCACCAGTGCCACAGGGATTCCAAGGACTGGTGAGCAGGTCCATCACCACCATGCGGACCTGAAGAGACACAAGCAGGACCAACTGAACCTTTGGATCCAGGAGGCCCGGCAAACACCCAACGCCCCACTACTGAGTAAGTAACATTTAATTATGTATGTAAGAAATTAAACTAGCTGATATTATGGAGATGTGTATTCCAATATTACTTCATTTATATTACAGCTGCAGGTGTCCGTTCTGCGAACCGCAGAGCCTATGGCGATAGGCTGTTGCGGTTGCGCCACCAGGCAGGTCAGTAATCCACTACCAGTAACTGTAAAGAAATATAAAAGTATGACAGTCAGCAAAAGAGTGCAGTGTAGTCAGTAAGGAATAAAATCTGCAAGTAACAGTGTGAAAGTGTATGCAAGTATTGCTTGATTACAAAAGTGTGTTTCAGCCTGTAAGTTAAACCGAAAAATGAAACTGTCTGACATATATTCTGAAATAAAAATGCCCTACCTGTAAGAAAATAGTACACAACCTGCAGCAGGCTGAAAAGTATAGCTGCAGAAGATGATGAAATCACATGTGTGAAATATATCCCTGTGGAAATACTGAAACATGACAGAAGTGAGACTGCTGGAAAGGATTGTAATAACTACAGGTAAAACATGTCAATAAAGCCTAGAAGTAAGTACCATCCTGAATAGTAAAATGAAAGCAAGTGAGAGAGTGTGAAAAAGTGTCATGAACCCAGCAATACAGTAGCAATAACCCCTGAATAAAGTATACTGCAGTCAAGACAGAATGAAATGCATGTGAGATTCAAAACCAAACAGCTAAATCTGTTCAAAGTGTTGCTGCATCTGGAATGTGTATCCCAAAATCTGGATATGTTGCTCTCAGTCTGCAAAATGCAGATAGGATGATTGTCTGATAAAACAAACATCCACACTTGTCTACAGCTATATAAAGCAAATGTAGCAGGATGATGTAGCTGAACAAAGCTAGATATGAATGTGTATGAAGAACCATAAAATGTATATTGATGTTGCAGTAACAGTCCTATCACCAAGTTGAAATAGTTATCATATAGGAAACTGTAGTCAGAACAGTAGTGTGTATATAACTGTAGCTATTAGAAATGTACAGCATATGTATTGTTATTCGAAGGTGTTAATATTACTTTCTTTACCCCACCCTATAACCACATATAACCCATTCCACGTGAAAATGGTATGTGCAATCACAATTAACACACCTGGACGTTTGTCCTGTTGGGTCATATATATTTGCATGTCTGTTGATGCATCTGCCCTGTTCATACATCCACACCTGATGGCCTGTTGCCATCAATTAACCCTGCATGTTGTTGGACTGTGTATTTCTGTTCAAATTATGCATGTGTTATGCACGCTGTTCAATGGTGTGAATATCTGGGTGTTTGGTTAATGGGAATACTAATGCATGCTATTACAACTAATTGTGAATGGTATTATATGTCACTAACCCAAACTGTCATGACATAATGCAAAACATAGGACGACAGGGAAGGCGGGTTCCAGCGGACCCACCTCTCCCACCTCAGCTGGCGAGTGCACCTGGCACTAGTGCTGAGTCCGGACCCTCCTCCGGTGGCCCTGTGCCACCTGTGGGTGGAAGCGCTGCAGGGAATGGGGCTCACCCCCCCTCTGCAAGTGTGGCCGGAGGAGAACCACCACTCACCCTCCGTAGCATCCGGACTGTGGTGCGTAGGGAGATTCGGGACTCTGTTCTCAAGCCCCTATGCCAGCTCGAGGCACGGGTGGCACAACTAACGGGCATGCCTGTTGCCCCACCTACACAGCCCCCAGCACAGCCCCGTCCTGGGCAGTGAAGGAACAGTGGCAACTGCCTATAGGTGGGGATATCAGTTCCACTGTTGCCATCTGTGGGCTCATGGGCTCTGGATATCCAAACCTCCGTCCCCGTCAATTGTGTAACCCCCCCACACGTGTCATACACCACCCCTGTATGCGTCTTGTTGTCTTGTCTGTTTACCTACCCAACCTACCTCCCCAGCTGTACCGACTTCCTTCACCTGACATACCACTCTCACCTGAAAAAAAAAAAAGGGCACTCTGTACCCACAAAAAAATTATGCCCCATACATAGCTGCCCATTCCGCACACATGTCTGCTGAACATGGAACCTATCAATTACAATTGGCTGTACAACAAGTATTATTGTTGTCCTGACACCTCTCTCAGGGGTGGAAGGTTTCAAATGTCACACCAAATTACATACATATGCACAGCTGTTGCTGATGAAGAAGTGGGCAGCTATGGGCCTTACCTACATCCCTCCTGCACATCCCAAGCTTGTTTCCCTACTGTCTTACCCTCTTTGTGACCCCTTTTTCACCACTTTCCTGTCTCCCCATTTTCTTTTCTTTCAAAGAAAATAGCGCGGATGTGCGCAAGAGTAAGCATATTTAAGCGGTTGTAAGCAGGTGTGCGCTTGTGTGCGCTGAGCTAAACACCAGTACGCATGTGTGAGCTCAGTGCAAACCAGCGCTAACCTGGTTACAACTGCATAAAAGTGCCTTAGTCACTTTGATTGACAGGTCTTGTAGTCAGTTCAGAAGCAAAATAAAATCCCACTGGTAGTCCCAAACCCAGGACCCAGTAGTCTGCATGACTTACCACTAAGCCATGAATCTTATACAAGAGCATTGTGCTAAAATAAATATATCATGTAATAGTAGGAATGAATGTAAAGGGAATATAGATGTGTAGTACACAAAGCATGCCATTTAGAATTACTATCAAAACTAGTGGATTTCCATAATAGTAGTGTGTGAACAGAAACAGCCATGCTAGTTGGTAGCTAGTAGGTAATAATGTCACTATAGCACCTTGCAAGCCACACACATACTCACAGCAGGATAATCACTGCCCATACCCCACAACCTCTTACAGGAACACATCTGGACCAAGTAATAAAATATGTGGAGCAAAGGCCCAAAACCAGGGACACATTACAAATAATGTTACAACAAATGCAGACAGTTCAGAGAGTAACAGGGTCTGCATTTTGTGGGGTGTTTGGAAGGGTATGAAGTCTGAAACTTGAATGTTTGTCACCATATTCTGACTTGAGCCCAGAGTGATTTGCCAGAAAAAGGTGTGCATGAGATATTGACCAAAATATAAGGCAGAAATGTGGACAACCTGCAAATATCTGTACACATGACGGGTCTGACACCACCATATTTGAATAGTTAAGAGCCTAGACATAGCAACAGTGAATGACCTACAGGGATGCCCCACAGACTCCATGTGAAATGTACAAATGGTAGGCAGAAAGGTGTAACACATGCAATGGTAACTATGGAGTCCTGAAAGTATTCACCACTTGCATGGCAGAAAAAGTGTAGTAATACATATGCTCATGCTAACCCACAGTCACAACTGCAGCATACCAGACATTTTAATGGGTGTACCCCACTGATATGTACCATTCCATGAGGCAGATAACAGATGAACCTGAAAGTCTCTGGGGCCTGCTCAGCAGCATACTCAAATACCCTAATAGATGTCAAGGCCCACACCATGGCCAGACCACACTGCATGCTGTAACACCCTAGCAGATATAGCAAGCATTCCAAGGTGTGAATGTACATGGAAAATAGGAAAGCTACAGCAGCACACTACAGTCAGGACACCTAGCAGGCATACAAGTAGTGACTGTAAAGGGCAAATATTGAAGCCTTAGCAACAAAGTGCAAGCAAAAGTGAAAGGAAAGCAAACACACACACATTAACAGTGGTAGTAGTTGTAGGTGTCAGTGTACATACACAGTTAGTACAGGAAACTGGAGAAATGAATGGAGGAATGTTAATCTACAACACACCTGGAAATATGAGAGAGATACCAACCTTTACACTCACAGAACATTGTCCACAGCATAAAAGCATGGTCCCTGCCCTTAAAATCTGAAAGGGCTACGCCTATCTCACATACCTTTTTATAGCACTGTTCTGAAATCACAGTGAGAACTGCAATCAGTACACAACTGGCTGCATGCAATTAGCAAATGCTGGCTAACAATTGGTGCAGAGGCCACGACATGGGCATATGCAGATACCTACAAAAGTATGCTGTACTCCCAGTCCACACATGCAATACTTTCATTGCACCCTGAGAAGGACGTGACAGACAGACAGAGAGAGAGAGAGAGAGTGACAGAGACAGAGAAAATTGCAATTAAGCAGACACAAACAAATTGCTCAGCAACAGCCACCTGAAAGCTGACAACTGGGAAGTGGAGCAGCAGGACAGAGAACCAGATGGCAACACAAGCAGCTGTGACAAACACAGGTAATGTAAAGTAATACTATAAAGGTCTACATACTGTGAACCCTCCATATGTGTCATTGGTCTGTATCCATATGTATATGAAGATGTGTAAAGGGCAGGGGACATACAGCAACTATCAGTGAAGGCTGTACATACATTTGTATGTGAGAGCATCTATGTGCACATATCAATGTTGGTTGATTGTAGGTTGTAGTGCCATGTACAAAGTAGGTTTCACAGTTATGTATGTTTAGCAGTATGTTAGTGTGTGTATACAGTATGGTAGACAAACATGTTGATATACCTGTCTATCATATGGATACGTATGTATGTCAACATATGTATGTGTGTATATATATATATATATATATATATATATATATATATGACATGCATATATGTATACATACATAGAGAGAGAGATGTAGGAATACATAGACAGATGTAGATAGAATATTGTACAAACATATATATGTAATGCACACATACAGATATAGATATATGTAGATACATATACATAGACAGACTGATCTGACTATCTACAGGTATGACTGTATATGATGACCTTCAACACACCCTGTCCCACCCCCTCTGTCACTCTCACCCCCTCTGTGTCCCCCCTCTCCACATCTATAGCAATATATGTACATCAATATATATATATGTGTATATGTATACAGACACATATATATATATATATATATATATATATATATATATATATATATATATACATATAGATATATATATATATATATATATATATATATATATATATATATATATATATATATATATATATATATATATATATATATATATATAGAGAGAGAGAGAGAGAGATGTATATAAATTCTGAGTGAGGCACATGTGTACAGATGTATTGCAACAGGTGCCTGGTGACAAAGGCATGGAGTGAACACCAGTGTCAAAACCGAGTACCATACCACATTCCAAATCACCTACACCAGTAACCACCAGATATGTGATTGGCTGCCCACCACTGCATGTGTCAGGGGTGAACAGGGTCATAAATGTGTACAATAGTGGCCCCAATGATATTCACAGTGGCACACTATCCCTGGAATACCTGCACATGGTATGTGTCAGCGAACATGGTGTGTCAGCTATGGACATGTAGGTCGGCGTACCCTCCACACCACATAATGGATGCCATGGTATGGACCTCACATGACAGCTACAGATATGGAGAAGGACACAGTGACATGTACAACACTGTGACAATGCACTCAAACACATTACCAATGCACAGTGACTGACAACACCACAGAGTACACATATACTACCCACATAGAGGTTACCACTCCCGGATTTACATATGTAAGTCACACCCATGACAGATGTCCAACAACCATAGTAACACCTCACACCATCCACAACCTAAATGACTGCTTTGTGTTGTCCGTGCCACTGCAATAGAGTGCACATGTGGAGGTAAAGTTCCTACCCACAGATAAGACATACCCTGCAATAAACCACACAGTGTTAAGAAGCAAGACTCCCCATGAGTACATGTCACACATACCCCTGCTGAATGTTAGTCAGATAGGTAATATGCCATATGAGTCACCCTGTGTAACTGTGTGACAGCAGCAGGTACCATCACACCACATGTGTCACAATGGTCAGGGTAGCAGAACAGTACGCTGCTGTAGTCCCAGGGGCAATAGCATATTGTATAGTATTGTATTGCAATGTAATGTATTGTGTTGTATTGTATTGGTATGTTGAGGTGCCTCCTACGTGGAGTGGAACCACTGCTGCTGTGCGCCAGTGTACAGGTACATATCCTGTAGACAGGCTAGTGTTACATAGCACTTCTATATGTGTGTTTAGCTCCTGTCAGAGTTTATGTAGCATGCAACTGGGGATACCATCAGGTCCCATTCATGTTGTGCATTCTGCTGTCCTGAGGGTGGCTCTCACCTGGACATCTGTGATGACAGGGAGGTTACAGTCAGCTGGGATAACTATGTCTTATTTTGGGAAGAGGGGGGGTGACACCTGCACTGAACCTGTCTGCCACAATGTTGTCAATATCTGTGGTGTCAGTGAAATATTTGTTGTTGTGTACTAACTATGGGCATAGAGGATGGATCCTGACCAGGTTGCTAACATAACTGAAGAAGGCCTTCTGGTTATCTGTAGTGTCCCTCTTGATTTCCCTCTCAAAGTTCCCCATGGATGTTTGTATGATGGAAAATAGATCCTTACTAGTGCTGCTCAGACATGCCCTCCCTTTATGGAATTATGCTCTGTCTTGCAGTAGCTTCCATCTTCTGTAATACAATCTGTCTATGGCTGGGGTCCACCAGACAGGATGCTGTCCCTTTGTGGAGAGTGTCTTGGTCATATATGGGATTGCATGATCCATGCATTCTCGGAGATGTCTGTAGAAAGCAATTGTGTAGGGGTCAGCATTGTGGGTTGCATCTGCCACTGGCCCAGTGGGCTAAAAGGATACCATGTCACTGTTACAAAGTGTAAAGTTTGCATCTGTAATGTTATTCACTATAGTCGTTTGTGCTGGTGGTGGAGGTGGGATATGTATATCCAGGGCAATCAGTGTGTGGTCAGCTCACAGTAGTTGATGATGTAGGCCATACAGTACCTAGATACAAACCCCCAGAGTGAGGAGGTGCTCTTGACCTGAATCAGTGTTCTGACTGCTGGGGTTTGGTAGTATGTCATATGGAGTGTGCCAGGTACTGTTGCACAGTTGCTTGCTGAGCACTGATACCTGGCCATTTACATGTGTATCCACCAATAGACAGACAGATGCTATATATGTGAGATATGTTGTATCATAACAGTCGAGTAGCATGTGTAGTATGTGTGCCAAATTCTGCTGACATATATTGCTGGTATCAGGTTATTTTCTTTCTCAGGTACATGGCCCACCCGCGGAATCCCACTTACTCCACAGCTGAGGATGAGGAGATACACCAGAGCCTGGTGCGGGATTATGCAATACTCTTTTCTCGCACCAGCCAGAATCAGCAGGAGAGGGCTTCACTGTGGCAAGACCTTGTCTGTTGGGTAAATGACATAGGCACGCATAATAGGACATATGAGCAGGTACGACATCACTGCAGTGATTTAATCAGACATGTCCATCAGCGTGCGTCGGATATCCACAGGCAACAGGTCGCCACAGGTGGTGGGGTGGCTACACATCCCCCACTCACCAGACTGGAGGGACTACTCATGAGTGTAGTGGCTCCAGTCTGCCAGCAACAACAACAGCAGCAGACATGCATTATGATGGAGGCTGGAGCCACGCAGCAGCAAGACAGTGAACGTGCAGGTAATATGCCATATGTATAATTGACTGTTGTGTACACTGGTAGTTAATGCATGTGTGAGGTGTGTCCTTGGTTTGTAGCTGTCACCATAGTATTTAATGTGCAAGTGTGATATCCTCAATATTAGCAGCTGACCTGTGAAAGGTGACTGTTGTACTACTGACCTGTATCATACTCAGTAACAATGGCACAGTTGTGCCCACTGACATTAGTTTCTTCACATCTGCAGGTCCCTCTGGTATAACAGCAATGCAGCCTATCCATGCTGGTGAGTGTGTATTAACAATTCCTGTAATAGTTTTGATAGTAATAGTACTATTTGGCTCACTTAGTAGTGCTCTTTGTATGCATGTAGGTGTGTCTGTGTCTGTGTGTTGATATCACGCATACTGAGTACTGTACAATTGTGTGAAACTGTGTGCATGTGTGCACGTGTGCATGTGTGCATGTGTGCACATGTGCATGTGTGCATGTGTGCACCTGTGCATGTGTGCACATGTACATGTGTGCACCTGTGCATGTGCACATGTGCATGTGTGCACGTGTGCATGTGTGCATGTGTGCATGTGTGCACCTGTGCACGTGTGCATGTGTACATGTGTGCATGTGTGCATGTGTACATGTGTGCACCTGTGCACCTGTGCACCTCTGCATGTGTGCAAGTGTGCATGTGTGCATGTGTGCACGTGTGCATGTACATGTGTGCACCTGTGCATGTGTGCATGTGTGCATGTGTGCATGTGTGCATGTGTGCATCACTGGTAATGTGTAGACATTGTAAACTGTGTTTCCTGTTTCCCTCCCACAGGTTCTGGTGCTGCTCTGGTGTCATGTAGCAGGGAACCTGAATCAGGTGCCGTGGGTACTGATAATGATGACATCTGTGTAATGGCACAGGAAGGTATGCCAGGGTCCGCCATTGGTCAGCCGATTGACAGTACACAGCTGTCGACCCCATCAAGGCGCACAGTTATCCTGCCAATACACCCTTTGTCACCAATGTCCCTAGGTGATGGACAGCATACAGTGGGCATTGACCAGAGTAATGTGGTATCTGTGGCACATGCCTCCCCACACAGCAGCCATGGGCATGGCCCAGAGATGGTACCACACAGACAGATGTCCAGGGGTCCTCGTGGGAGCATCCGTGGGCATACTGCCCCTGTCAGACGTGCCCACAGAGGTCTTACAACCTCAGCTATGTTTCGGGCTGTCATGCAGGTACAGACACGTATGGAACGGTACACCAGACAGGGTCTGAGGGAGCTGACAGCATGTCGTACAGCCATGACTGGCAGTATGCGTGACATTGCGGCTGCCATCAGTGATTTCACCGATGTCATAGACAGACGTTGTGGGGACATATTAGATCAGTTCCACAACTACATGTCCATGAGCCAGGGCGATGGTGGGCGGTTGAGGCATCGACGTGGCCGTATGCCAGCAACAGCAGCAGCTGGCAGTCGTCGCGGACGACAACAGGGCTGCGGCTGCCCCCGTAGTGGCAGCAGCAGCCCCAGCAATGCTGGGTCTGTGCTGTCATCAGACCGCCCCAGGAGACCATGTGCATATGGCTCTGGCCAGGCCCGACAGGGATCTGTGTCCAGTCAACGAACACCTGCTTCTGATGACAGTACCCAGTCTGGGTTGGTACTGGATACGGTCCGTAGCACCCCTGCAAGGCACAGGTACCGTGTCCGTGGCCAGAGACACTGATCTGTATGAACTGGCAGGTACAGTCTGTGGCTGTCCACAAACACCAGTATATGGCAGCCATGAGGTGGAACTGTGTGCATCCATACACACATGCAAATTGACAACACCTAGGGCTACCGCATACACGCACACACTGCAACATTGCCCTACCTTCTACTGCTGTCCCTCACCAACACACATACACATACATGTCAATCGGTGGTATCGGTGGCTGACTCAGGCATACCAAGTTCACACCCTGTGCATATGATGAAACTGTGCCACCTCCTGCAATCTGTAACAACTGTGCAGGTACAGGTTAACATGTTGCTGATGCACAGGGTGACCACATAGATGTGTAGTAATAGTATCATGTTGTTAACAGTACTGTGTGCTGAATTAATTGTGGGTATATCACAGCATGCCTGATGCAGTAAGTGTGTGATTGTCATGTACTGTTGTCTACACCCATGGTAATTACCATAGTGTATCATCTGCACATGTTGGCATACTGGTGGCAATGATGTCAACAGAAGGCTACATACATAGGTAGCACAGGGAATAAGGTAATGAATGTAGTAATACACAATGATGGACATGTAAATTGCAAGTGGCATGTTGCCCACACTGGATTCTGCAATGCAGATGTTTGAGGATGTTGATATGTGTGCAGTACTACACGACTGGTACAGGACACACAGGAGCACCCTAGCACTGCATGCTCACATCTCATACCATGCTAGACAGCCCCAACACGCAAAACTAACTGTCACAGGAGGGAGAGTCTCCATATATGTCAGGGATACAGTGGTGGCAGGCCAGGTAGCATACATCCTACTAAGTATGGAACCACTGAGTGAAGGCTCAGTGTCTGTTATTTGACATGTGTATTACTGCAGGTATGAGCACATGGGTTTCCATCCAGTTATTGTACATCCTGACAGTACATGGTCTGTACACTTGTGTGCGCTGAGACTGGACCCTAGCCATCTGACCCATGTATTTCCATGTACATGTGCATAGTGCCTGCATATTTGCAGTGTTACCTACTGGAAGTGGTACAGCTTGTTTGTTGTACAATGGACTACATGCAGCCCTGTTTACTGTAGCTTTGTTTGCATGCATGTTTGCTTGCAATTACCCTGGAATACTGATCACACCTGCAATGCATAGTTATAGAGCTTCTGTGGACTCCTAGTGCCATCTGCATAGCTTACTATATGTATGTCCATGTCCCACTTGACAGGATGTCACTGTTTGTCCTGTTCACATGTACATTGCCTGTGACACAGTGCATATGACTTACCTGGCATGTGTCCACGTGAGCAGTCATATATGCTACTGCTAACTAATCACAGGCACTACACCTTCACATATTCATCTTCTGTTGAACTACCTGCTTCGCTAGGGATGGCCTGCACCTGTCACCCCTGGGCTTTCAGATATTGGCAAAGGCTCTTGCTACCCCCATAGTGCCTATGTTAGGCAAGGCTCAAATGACAAACCCACCTTCATAGGTATCACTAGGGATAAGAAACTAAGAGTAATGCTACCCAATGCCAGAAGTCTAAATCTCCAGATGCATGCACCCGAAACTCTCCTTTGCATGGAGAACATCGATATCTGTGCAGTAACAGATGCCTGGTTCAGGGCTACTGAGAGCACACCAGCACTACCAGGTTTAACCTGGTTAATTTCTTTGAAACAGTCACCAAGGCCATTGACGAGGGGAAGGGGGTTCACACAGCCTACCTGGACCTCGCAAAAGCCTTCACAACAATACCCCACTTGGGCATTCTAGAGAAGCTCACCAGCTTAAATATAAGCCCCTATGTCACTAGATGGATTGCACAGTGGCTCAAGGACAGAACCCACATGCTTAGAATTGCTGGAGCCATGCCAGACTCCAAACCAGTTACGAGTTGTGTCCCACAAGGCTCAGTCCTGGGACCTCTCTTGTATGGTATATATTTATTGGAAGTACAGGCCAACACAGACGGACTGTGGCTGACCAAATATGCAGATGACTGCGAACTGGCCACCATAATCGACTCACCAGCCGACACAAGCATCTTCCACAGGGGCATCATAGAAACAGACAACTTGTGCCAGAGCCATGGCCTTCAGCTGAACAGTGTTTAGAAAGGGAAATGTGCATCCTGTAGTCTGTTCTCCTAGTTGCCAAAAGGGACATTTTCCTCACACACACTAACCCCCCTCAGCCAAAAACACACAGTTGCCATTTGCAGGATTCAAACCCCTATCTGACTATGTTATGACACTCAAGACGGACACATTAGCAGAGTGTGCTATTCGCATTACTGGGAAGTTTCCCTTCTCTTGCTGTACTTATAGGGTGCTGACATCATCAGTGTTTAGAAAGGGAAATGTGCATCCTGTAGTCTGTTCTCCTAGTTGCCAAAAGGGACATTTCTCTCACACACACTAACCCCCCTCAACCCAACACACACACTTGCAGGATTCAAACCCCTACCTAACTATGTTATGACACTTGAGACAGACGCATTAGCGGAGCACGCTATTCGCATTACTGGGAGGTTTTCCTTCTCCTGCTATACTTATAGAGTGCTGACATCATCGGTGTTTAGAAAGGGGAATGTGCATCCTGTAGTCTGTTCTCCTAGTTGCCAAAAGGGACATTTCCCTCACACAAAATTGCACACACACTAATCCCCCTCAGACAAACACACACCCTTGCCATTTGTAGTATTCCAACTCCTACCTAAATATGTTATGACACTTGAGATGGACGCATTAGCGTAGCATGCTATTCGCATTACTGGGAGGTTTCCTTTCTCCTGCTATACTTATAGAGTGCTGACATCATCGGTGTTTAGAAAGGGGAATGTGCATCCTGTAGTCTGTTCTCCTAGTTGCCAAAAGGGACATTTTCCTCACACAAAATTGCACACACACGAATCCCCCTCAGACAAACATACACACTTGCAGGATTCAAACCTCTACCTAACTATGTTATGATACTTGAGACGGATGCATTAGCAGAGCATGCTATTCGCATTAGGGACATTTCCTTCACAAACACAAATCCCTCTCAGGCAAGCACACACACTTGCCATTTGCAGGATTCAAACCCCTACCTAACTATGTTATGACATTTGAAACAGACGCATTAGCAGAGCGCGCTATTCGCATTACTGGGCGGTTTTTTTTCTCCTGCTATACTTATAGAGTGCTGACATCATCAGTGTTTAGAAAGGGTTGCCAAAGGGGACATTTTCCTCACACACACTAACCCCCCTCAGCCAAAAACACACACTTGCCATTTGCAGGATTCAAACCCCTATCTGACTATGTTATGACACTCGAGACGGACACATTAGCAGAATGTGCTATTCGCCTTACTGGGAAGTTTTCCTTCTCTTGCTGTACTTATAGGGTGCTGACATCATCGGTGTTTAGAAAGGGAAATGTGCATCCTGTAGTCTGTTCTCCTAGTTGCCAAAAGGGACATTTCCCTCACACAAAATTGCACACACACTAATCCCCCTAAGACAAACACACACACTTGCAGGATTCAAACCCCAACCTAACTATGTTATAACAATTAAGACAGACGCATTAGCAGAGCGTACTATTCACATTAGGGACATTTCCCTCACACACAAGAATCCCCCTCAGACAAACACACACACTTGCCATTTGTAGGATTCAAACCCCTGCCTAATTATGTTATGACACTTGAGACAGACGCATTAACAGAGCGCACTGTTTGCATTACTTAGAGGTTTCCCTTCTCCTGCTATACTTATAGAGTGCTGACATCATCGGTGTTTAGAAAGGGGAATGTGCATCCTGTAGTCTATTCTCCTAGTTGCCAAAAGGGACATTTCCCTCACACAAAATTGCACACACACTAATCCCCCTCAGACAAACACACACATTTGAAGGATTCAAACCTCTACCTAACTATGTTATGACACTTGAGACGGACACATTAGCAGAACGCGCTATTCACATTAATGGAAGGTTTCCCTTCTCCTGCTATACTTATAGAGTGCTGACATCATCAATGTTTAGAAAGAGGAATGTGCATCCTGTAGTCTGTTCTCCTAGTTGCCAAAAGGGACATTTCTCTCACACACAATTCCCCCTCAGGCAAACACATACACTTGCTCTTTGCAGGATTCAAACCCCTACCTAACTATGTTATGACACTTGAGATGGATGAATTAGCAGTGCGCGCTATTCGCATTACTGGGAGGTTTCCCTTCTCTTGCTATACTTATAGAGTGCTGACATCATCGGTGTTTAGAAAGGGGAATGTGCATCCTGTAGTCTGTTCTCCTAGTTGCCAAAAGGGACATTTCCTTCACACCCAATTGCACTCAGCCAAACACATACACTTCCCATTTGCAGGATTCAAACCTCTATCTAACTATGTTATGGCACTTGAGACGGACGCATTAGCGGAGCACGCTATTCATATTACTGGGAGGTTTCTCTTCTCCTGCTATACTTATAGAGTGCTGACATCATCTGTGTTTAGAAAGGGGAATGTGCATCCTGTAGTGTGTTTTCCCAGTTGCCAAAACGGACATTTCTCTCCCACAGACTTACACACACACCAACCCCACTCACACACACACACACTGAGCATTTGCAGGATTCAAAACCCTACCTAACTATGTTATGACACTTGTGATGGATGCATTAGCAGAGCGCACTATTCGCATTACTGGGAGGTTTCTTTTCTCCTGCTGTACTTATAGGGTGCTGACATCATCGGTGTTTAGAAAGGGGAATGTGCATCCTGTGGGGAGGCAGACGCCAAGCACACTCTGGCTAAGCTGTCATTCCCTAGGGCAAACAGCCTAGTGTTGACCTCTACACCCATATGTTTAATTGTCAAATGCACATTATTTGTTGCTGATAGACTGTTTGCACATCTTTATTGCCATAGCATTCCCTGTTTGTATGAACAACTTGTGCAACTGTGGAAGATGTTTGCATATGGGAGGGATCCACTATATCACGTATGTCTCTGTAGTCATTTAACTGTGTGCACTGGGCAGACTGCTGTAATGTGGTTGGTTCCTGGAATAACACGTAAAAATACCAGATATGTGTGTCCAACTGCTAAACTGAGATTTGGCCTAAGTGTGTGAGCGTGCCCAGTTCAGCCTTCCCATGGCATGTTGTCTGACATATGTCTCATTTATCAAAGTGTGTGAGCATGCCCAGTGTGAGCATTCCATATGTTGAACTCTGCAGCCCACCACATTTGTGGATGAGTGTGAACTTCAACAAATATCACCCGTTTATGGTTGTGTGTTGTGTGTCATGTTGTGTAGTTACTGTACAACTGCTTTGTGTGTGAACACAACAGGATTATACTGTGCCTGCAGTGTTTGCATGGGATACTTTGCATACAGTTGTCAACATCCTTTCACACTGACCTAACACTGTAGTACTGTATAGTGCACTGGTAGTACTTTGACTGTGGTGGACAGTATCCTGGGCTTTAGTGCTATCACTGCTTTACATTTCGATAGTGAGCACAACAGCCTGGTTAGGGGCCAGTTGTGTACATCTGACCATGTTGCATTCTGTTCAGATATGAACTACCTAAACCAGGCTTGTCCAACATTGGTAGTGTATTCCACAACATAAGTGTACATTTGCAAACACCAGCGATGTGCCCTAGTCCATGTCTAATGCTAGTTGGAGAGTGTGTTTGTCCTTCAACACACATTGTAAGTGGAGTTTGCCATGACATATGTCATGGTTAGTATACTGTGCCTCTGTCTACCTGTGACATGACAGTGATACCCAGGATAAAGCTACCATCTCCCATCCACTCATCAAGATTCCTATTGAGGAAAATTGATAAGTGACTCTATGGGTAGCCTGTACTGGGAGTTCACTCATGGGTGGGGGTGGCTTCTGTGTTATGGATCATGCAGTACAGCTTGTCCTATGTAAGTCAGTGCTGGGGTTCAGGTCTCTCATGTGCATAGCTCACTGCCATTCAGATTGTACAAGGTGCAGCATGTTTATTGATACCAGCAACACAGGCAACACATGGCATTTGTGCAAGCTCTTTGATACTCCTGGTGAGGTACTGTTGGGGACTTTACGGTTGATGGAGGTGTCTGCTGAGGTACATCTCACAGGGGCTATTGTAGTCAATTGTACCGCTGATGGAGGATGACTGCAGAGCCACAATGACCTCCCCTTATCTAGATCTGACAACCTTCATGATTAGGTGGGTATATGGTATGTTTCTGTAAACACTACAGCACATGTTTGTCCAATGCAGGATATCTATCACCTTGTGTCCCCAGGTCTCTCATTACATGTTAACTACATAATGGGTTAACACCTATGTGGTAATCGGTGGGCACTTACTGTATATCCACGGGGGTTGACTATACACTTTTCTGCAATTTGCTTGCTGACATGGCTATGGCACCAGTTGTCTGTTTCTATGTGGCCCTTTTGTGGGATGCTTGTGTCAGCTGGTGGATCATATATGGTGAGCAGTTTGTAGTCCTCTGCAAACATGTTCAGACACAGTCCTTCCATGTTTGCCTGTACCTATGGGACATATATACCAGACGAGGGAGATCCCAGGACCAAGCCTTGTGGGATGCCAGTTATATCTGGTTTGTAGTCTGACATGGCTGCAGCATGTCTGACCATGTCTGTTCTGTCCTTGGTCTGGTTTGCAACCCCTCTACTGACATAGGGGTTTATATTTAAGCTGGTGAGCTTATCTAATGAACACATAGGGTATTGTATAGAAGCCTTTGCAAGGTCCAGCTACACTGTGTGGACCACATTGCCCTCATCAATGACCTTAATGACTGTTTCAATTGGGTCAAACATGTTTAGGGGCAGGATATGCACTTAAGAAAGCCACACTGGGTAGGGTCCAGTGTCAGTAGGTCCCCAATATCTTTATGTCTGTGGTACATGCTGATCCTTTCCATAGCTGTGCAGACCGAGCTTCTCAGGATTCTGGGGTAGTAGTCTTCAGTATCCATTCAGGCAACACCTTTGTTGAGAAGGACCACTGTTGTTGTACACTGCTCTTTGGGTACATATTCTGTGGTAAGGCTGACATTGAGCAGTAGTGTGATTTGGCATTCCATTCATCTTGGAGTCCATGTTGCACTCAGCCCAGGACACCATCTCATACCATTGCTGCTGTGTGTTTTGCTTTGTAGATGCTGGCTGTTACCTCAGCTTCTGCAATGTCAGGGGGCCAGCAGTCTGCTGGGATAGATATTCTGCATTCTTGGGGGGGTTGCACTGCACCTGTCAGGATGTATGTTGGCAATATGTGTGTGTGTTTGTGATATTTGTGTGATTCAGAGCATATCTGTGAATTCCCAACTTGGTTCCTACCATCAGTTGTGAAAGCCTTGGGATTATCCTTAGTGTCCTGTACAATTTGTATCTTCATAGGTTCATAGATTCATACTAGGCTATCCACCCTAGGGTATTTGTTAGCCTAGCCAGAGTGTGTGTGGCTTTTGCCACCCCTTGCTATGTGAATATTATGGCCATTTATGATTTGCTTTGCTGTGCCTCTGTCTGGACATGACACAGTGAAGACCCCCAGTGTAACTCTACAATCATCCATCCACTTGGCAAGATTCCTGTTGAAGAGTGTCAGTGAGGGGCTCTGCCTAACATGGAGTGAGATTCTGGTCCAGGGTGTGGGGAGCCTCTGGATTATGTATCTGTCCCCCCAGCACATCCTATTTCATTATTTGTTGAGGTTGACATCTCTTACTCTCACAGCTCCGATGGCTTTGAGTTTTCTGGGGTGGAGCATGTCCATTACTCCTGTGTTGGGCATGGCCTTCTACAACAGGCATGCAATGCCTCTGTGTAGGCAGTATGTGACTGCATTCAGCTGGGGTGTCTACAGCCAGGCAGCATATGACACGTATTTGAGACCCTTTATCCTCTTGGTGAGGTACCTTTGAGGTCTTTCTAACTGCTGCAGGTGTCAGGTAAGGTACATCCCATATGAGGCATTGTACTAGATTATGGGTGTGATAAGAGAACAGTATAGGGGCACAATGACCTCTGTTGACGTAGATGTGAATCCTTTCCTGATACGGTGTCAAATGTAGACAGTCTTCCTAGCTGCATTGGCAATGTGAGTGTCACATAACAGGTTACTGTCCACTTGTGTCCCTAGGTCCCTGATTACTCCTTCCATACATAATGGTTTACCACCTATGTGGTAATTTGTGGTACCTTGTTTGGTATTTGGTGGGACATTCATACTGTCCAGTGTCTTCAGGACGGCTGAGTGGGGTTCCTGTGTGTGAGAGTGTGGTCTGTAGCATGCTACAGACTGTACAGCAGTCTTGCCTACAGTTAGTTGCACATGGGTGGACTCCAATGCCTTGTGCATTGTCAGTTACCTGGATGTATGGGTGTCTGTGCTGAATATGGATACTCACCCTCCTTTTATGTTTTGTTCCAGGTTTTGGGGCCATGACACATGATATGTGGTATAACCTGGTAGTGCTGGTGTGCTGTCAGGAGGCTTTCAGCAGGTTTCTGTCACTGCACAGACATCGATGTTCTCCATACTGGGGATGGCCTTGGGAGCATGCATATTGGGGTTTACACATCTGGCATTGGTCAGCATTACCCTTATGTTTCTTTCCACTTATGTTTTCTAGGGTGGTGGGTTAGTCTTTTCAGCCTTGCCTACAAAAGGCTCTATGGAGGTGGCAAAGGCCTTATCCAATATCCAGACGCCCAGGGGTGACAGGTGCAAGCCATCCCAAGAATGGCTTGTCAAGCATGACATCCCAAGCAGACAGACATTGGATCCCCTTGGAATGACACCAGTAAGTGTGCCACTTGCTATGACTGATCATTCCGTGTTTGTACTGTGGCATTATTCTTGGTAAGGGTAGGATGCTGCAAACGGTGAGTGTCATACTGGCCTGGACTACATAATCAGAGAGCTCATCTATGTCTCTTTTCATGTAGTCTAGGGAGGTACATCTCAGGTCATTCACACCAGCATGGACTATGACTGCATCATATTTCTACTTGCTTTGGAGTGACCTGCATACTTCTGTTATGTGGCGTATTGTGGCAGCCTACAGGCAGCTTACTGTACCCTTTCCCTTGTTCAGTCTGGTGTGCGGGACAGCAGTGTGTCTGACTATGGAGTCACCTATTACAACTGTATCAGGCATGTTGTTTCTCCTTCTGGCCTGTGACTGTTTGGCACACCAGCTTTGTGTACTATGTGTTGCATGTGCTATGTTTGGAGGTTGTTTGATTGGGTGTCTGCTTTAGAGGCCTCTGTTGGTGTGCTGTGTTTGTAATTTGTGCCTCCGGGAATGTTTTTCTGTGTTTATGTCTTTGGTTTGCAGTTGTGATAGGTCTATGTGGGACTGTGTTTGTGGTGTGTGTGGTTACCTTCTCCTCCTGACTAGTTTTGGGAGTACTAAGTTGAGGGAGCTGAGCCTCCAGTTTGGATAGATGGTTGCATCTCTCACATATATTTGTATTTCTTGGGTGGAGTTGGGGGTTGTCTGTGTACTTGGGGCAGGTGTAACATTGCCTCAGGATTCACAGATTCAACTTGTTGTGGCTGGCCTTAGTGGATTGTATGTGCGCACATATTTTATTGCCATACTACTGATCAGTGATTACTTCATTGTTTATGTTTGCTCTATTATGTAGTAGCTTCCTCATTCTCTTGCATGGTTTGGTTATGGCTGGTGTCCACCATGCCAGATGCCTGCGTGTATGGCATTGTGTCTTGTTTTAATTTAGGATTGCATAATCCAAGCATTCCTGGCAGTGTTCATGGAATGGCTGTATTACAGGTTCTGAGGTGTGGCCCATATTTTGCACCTGCACAGGACCTTTAATGGATTCCACATCAGTTTGGAGGAGTGCAAATATTGCTTTACACATGTTTTCCACTGTGGTTTTCTGGCCAGGGACTGTGGTCAGGATTTGTATATCCAGTGTGATTACTCTATGGTCTGGTTTTACCAGTGAGCAATACACTTCTCGTCTTGCCATCCAGTACCCATGTTGCTGATTATCACATCCAGTATGCTTACCCTCTTGTGGGAGTGGTACGTTGTTCCTGGGCCTTTGGTTTATGGATTCTATGAACTTTTGTCCTACACTGTTGGAGCTAGTATAATGCTCCCAGTCTATGTCTGGGTATTTTCAGTCACCCAATATAATGTGGTTTGGAGGACTTGATATATTCATGTATTCCAGCATAGGCCAGGTGCAGTTCCTGGTGTTGGGACAGTAGTCTGTAGCAGGCTATAAACTGGGGGGCAGTTTTAGCCACTGTTACTTGACCATGGCTAGTCCATGCTGCTTCTTGTTGTGGTACCAACATGGGGGTGTGGTTATCCTTGACAATTCTTGCTAGTCACCCTCCTTTTGTAGCTTGTTCCATGTTTTGAGGCTGTACAGCACAGTATGAGGTGTAACCTGGTAGTGTTAGGGTGCTGTTGTGAGCCTTGACTCGGTTTTCTGTTACAGCACATATATCAACATTCTCCATACTGGGTGAGTTTAGACTGCATGCATCTTGCTGTTTCGACTTATCCCTTATCTTATTCTTATCCCTTCTGATACCTATGGAGATAGGTTTGTGTTTTGAGCCTTACCTATTCAGGGCACACTGTGGGTAACAACAGCCTTTGCCAGTATCCATACGGCCTGCACTGATAGGTGCACGCCAGTCCTAGCAGGTGGAGCATCATGTCATGCTCAGCATGTCATCCCAGACTGGCACACATTGGATCCCCTTTGACCAACTGCGATACTTCAGTCAATTATTGCACTTGATCATCTCATTGTCATATTGTGGCATGATGCTTGGTGAGGGTAGGATGTTAATCAGGGTCCTCAGGTGTGCATATAGTACATGATGTTACATTACTTAACACATGGCATTCATGCCTCAGGTGGTGCTGCAGGGCTTCCTCTGCCGGATGCGCATATTACACTTCCCTGTACATGTTTGTGAGCAGGTCATGTCATTGTAGGCATCCATGTTATTATTTGAGTGAGTCAGAGGGGGTATCATTCCCAGGGTTCCTACTGAGCCAGTGTATGTGCTATGTGTTGCCTCTTTGCCAAGGCCAGGGCATACTGGGCACACCTCCTTCTGCCTACTGGGGCAGGCTCAGGTTGTTCCTCCTCCGAGTCACGCTCTGCCTGTGATGGCCTTGGCAATGGTGGGGGGCTGTTTGGCCCGGCCCTATGCTGGTCCTGCTGCAGCTGTTTTTGCAAGATCATATTATGTAGCATAGCACATACCATGACAATTTGGGTACATGTAGCTGGTGTGTACTGCAAGGCTCCACCAGATGTGTCCAGACATCGGAACCATGACTTGAGCAGCCCAAACACACGCTCTATTACATTACGTGTTTGTGCGTGTACCTCATTATGGCGTTCCTGTTCAGGTGTGTGTGCGTTTCTGATGGGTGTCATCAGCCACGGCTCCAGTGCATAACCTGCATTCCCCACTAGGTGTCCGTGCGGGATGTCCCCATTGGCAAATGTCTGGTACAGCTGCGTCAAATGCCAGATGTGGGAATCATGGTAGCTCCCAGGACAGCCAGCACACACATTCATTATTATGCCCTGGGCATCACACATGACCTGGCAGTTGATGGAGGGGAAGCCCTTGTGGTTGATGTATGCCCTACCTCACTCACCGGCTGGTGCTTCGATGCGCATGTGCGTGCAGTCTATTGCACCCACTACCTCAGGGTATTCCGCTATTTTCTGGAAGAGACGCATATTGCTGGCCAATACCTCACGGGCATTGGGGAAATATACATGATCACTGACATGTGCTGACATGGCATCCAGGAACTGGTGCAGTACCCTGGAGGCTGATGCCTGTGATATCCCCATCATATCACCAGTTGGTCTCTGGAAGGTACCTGTTGGTAGTATTCTTAGGCCAACACATACCTTGGTTTCCACTGGGATGGGTTCCCCTCTGTTGGTTCTGTGTGTGAGGCGTGGCCTGCACAGCTCCACTATTTGCTGCAGGAGGTCTCTGTCCACTCTATAGTGCTCTACTATCTCCAGCTCATGTTACCCGTGGTAGGTGACCCTGGGCCTGTACACTCTTCTCCGTCTCCTCACTGTGGGTTGTCTGGCACCATCTGCATTGTCACCACCCTCAGCAAGTCGCCTATGTCTCATTATGACAGCTATGGCAGCCCCTAACATTTCTGCTCTGAGTTCAGCTTTTTCAGTTTTCACTTCTAATAGCTTACTCCTGTCTTGCAGTGTCTCTTGAGAGAAACATCCTGCACTGCTGTTTGCAGAGTTTTAAGTGCTGGGCTGGGCTACTATTCTGCCTGTGTAATTGCCTGCTTCTAATTGTTTTCACCTGCTAGCTCCAGCAGTATTCCCTGCTAGCTTCCTACTAAATCTGTTGCTTCCTTTTCCTCTCTGTTTCCTCAGGGAGGAGCCGTGTGCAAACCAGCAGAAACATGCTCACAGTGGCTTACACGCGCACACATGCTTACGGTTCAGAATCTGCTTATTCAGATTAAAACGCATGCACACCCACACAAACAGTGTTAAACATCTCCCAACATGCTCCCACATAATCAGTCTGCCTTACACGCAGACACTGCCTTACTCGCTTCATGGCGCCTGCGTGCGCATGCACGCGCCAGCAAGAAACGGTGTAGGCAACAGTGTACACCTTCCATTTCTTGACTTTCTCATGCTTATCTAGTGGCACACCTCTTTCCATGATATCTGTCTGACATCTGTCATGTAACTCTGACCTCCAATGAACTGCATTTCTTTCTACCATTCCCCTGTGATGTCACCTATCTCCTACTCTGTTCCTCCCCTTCTGTAACTCTTACACTACTCAGACTGTGCTCATTTGCTATGTGACAGTGGAATTCAGTATCCTAACACTCATTTGCATCAGATTGCCTACTAATGCTTAGTTACATGTCTTAGACTCAGCTTCCCCCCTTAGCAACCACTACACGGTGGCCATGTTGGTTTTGGTCTGCTGGTCCCTGCATTGACATTCCATGTATTGCATAAAACCCACATTTGTGGGTTTATAACCTTCGTTTTATGTTTTATACAGCGCAGCCGTTTTGCTGGCTGCGCTTGGGTTTAAACATCGGCAATCGCCGAAAAAAATTATATTTTTAATATATTTGCATCAGGTTACTTTGCCAATGGCCACATATTTGGCCATTGGCATGCTGCCTGACACATATGCACCCTTTATTTGGAGCTGACATGGCTCCATTGCAGTTTTTGCAGAACCGTACTCAGTTGTCAACTGAGTACATTTCTGCAGCTAAAACGGCTCTTACACGGGCTGTTCTGGGCTTCCTGGATCGCTAATCATCCTCATTTGCATGCTATTCGGCTGCAAGTGAGGTGATTAGCTTATCCACGCCCACTCCGTGTAAGAGACGTTTTAGCTTGTCTCTTACACGGACTTTGGGCTGTTCCTGGATCGCGAAGGCTGCATGGAGTCTTACACTACTCTTAGACTCCGTGCAAGCCTTCGTGAATCCGGCCCTATGACTATTTATAAGATGTCAACTGTGCAAGAGTTTTAAAATCTGATTATTGTTCTGAGATACAGCTTCTCAACCCAATTTTTTGAACTTTTAATTGAAGGGTTTCTTGTACAAAATGCTAACTATATATAGACATATGGAATTCACAGAATGAATGGGAAGAATACTGATTATAAAATATAGAGGAAAGACAACGAAAAGGTAACATGTTAGTGAACAGAAGGAACTAACTCACAGAGATAATGCAAAGGTAACAAATGTTTTACCACTGCAGCGTATTTTAAGAGGGAGCGTGTAATGAAACAATGCACAAAACACTCATTGTGTTGGTTTTAGTGAATGGGAGTAAAGAAGACGGATTTCACAAGGTTGCTTTAATATACAGCTGCATTCCTTTAGCAGAACATGCTGTCATTTTTTTACAATTAAAAGACTTTTACTGATGTTTGCAGCATTGCACTTTCATGAGAACATATTAACACCAGGAAACAGCTCTTTTGTCTTATTGGCTTAAACCTTCTATAAATGGGTTCCTTAATATACATATTTGATAATCCTTTAAATAAACCAAGCTTTCAGAATTACAGAAACCTAGTATAAATAGCACTACAGGAACTGTTGCATAGATTGATGTCTATTGAATATGGATACAGAAATGTAGATATCAGAGTCATAATATCTAGCATAAAGTGGCTTAAGAAAAAGAAAAACATATTTCAACATGTTTCATTTTAAATTTTAGAAATGTTTTCAGTAATTGCATGAAAGTCTGACAGAAGGATTGTGGTGGCACTTCACTCCAGACACTCTTTTACTGTGCTTTTACATTAGGACTGGGATTATTCATCTAATGGCTGTAAGTGTTTGCTGGTCTTTCTGAGCTGGGAAGCCAACAAAAGGGCTCTAAGTATTTTTAATTTGTACTTTTCTTATATACTGTGATTGTACTTCAGTACTTAAAAAAAACTGTACTGTTTGCTGTAGCTTTGCACTGTATTTTGCTACTCCATTTGTTGCACTTTCATTGTATTTCACACCAACTGCTGCTTTTACTTAATTTAAGAAAAGATCTGTTTCTGTTCTTTTATTCTATTGCTATTAATGCTTTTATCACCGTTGGTTATTTAATTAAAAAAAATATATCCTGCTTTTTTCTTGTTCCATTGCATTGCTTTTGGCTGTAATATAGATTGAGTTCAGACCAGCTGAATTCAATTCAGTTTGTAGATTGAGCA
This sequence comes from Protopterus annectens, assembly GCF_019279795.1. Classification (NCBI taxonomy): domain Eukaryota; kingdom Metazoa; phylum Chordata; order Ceratodontiformes; family Protopteridae; genus Protopterus; species Protopterus annectens. The sequence continues at coordinate 1,063,949,883 of NC_056727.1, forward strand.
GTAAAAATTAGGACATTTGTTTGGAGAAGCTCCCCCCTCCCCCCGTACCCTCGTGGCAGGATAGTACAATAGGACTATTTAATTGAAGGTTACTGGCTCAAGGCTCAGTTTGAGCTTTTTCATTGGTTTCTTTGTATTAGCTGCTTTACTCTTGCTAGCAAGTAGTCCACCATCATGCAGAAAGGGAAACTCTTGGTGGTTATAGACGCAAAAGCACCAATAGAAGTATTTTCCCTTAGAAGCGGCTGCTATCTAGGAGAGCAGTTCTTGAATACCTCAGCTGTTCAGCGAGCCACCCAGCAGAGATTTTACCTCTTACTTATCAACATCAGACACTATATATCCCCTCTTTTATAGAGCTCCTACTGTACACCCCATAGGGTAGTCACCCTAGGACAGCTCCTTGACTGATACTCCATTTTTTTTCTCCTTATCTGCTCAGATACCAGGTTCAAATTTTGCATTATAGACTGTCAGTTTCCCTCTGTTTCTCCTGCTAGCCTAGTGGATATGGGATTTTTGTGGCAGTGTAGGAACCGCCTCATGTACACTGACAACCCCTTACTCCTAAATCATTAAAATACAATTTGCAAGAGATGCTCCTACCCTAAGAATCTGGAATCACTGCTCTGTCGCACCCAGAACAGCAACACTAAACAAGCTGTCAGCTCACACACCATGAATCCTATTCATAATATATACCTAACACATAAACCTTCATATGCAGAGGTACTCTCCAGAAACCTACCTAAACACCAGAGACCTCCAAAACACAAACATGCTACACCTAACCCAACACCCAAAGCACCCAATATACATAAAAACACTAGCACCTGTATCTCGCCAAATAAGCCCTTAAGGCAATGCACAACTATTCCAAATGTTTTAGTTATAGGTGCCTCTATAGTGAGACATACAGCTGCCCCACTCACCAGGTTAAACAAGAAGAAAGTTACAGTTAGTTGTCTGTCTGGTGCAAGGATTCACCAGATCACACATGCACTCAAGTCTCTCAAAAACAAGTACCGTTATGACTCTGTTATAGTTCATGTTGGTGTGAATGACTTGAAACATATGTCTCTGGACTATATGAAGAGAGACATGATTGAGCTCTATGAATATTTGTGCCAGGCAGATATGTCCCTAGCTTTAAGTAGCATTTTTACCCTCACCCAGTATGATACCACAATATAAACAAAAAAATGTTTGAATTCAACAGTTGGCTTAGTTTCTGGTGTCATTCTAAGGGGATCCAGTTCTTGTCAGCCTGGGATGACATGGTGGATTGACCATGCCGTTTTGCCAGAGAAGGTCTTCACCTGGCACCTCTAGGCTTTCTGTTTCTGGCAAAGGCACTTGCCTCCCACATAATGCCTTTTTAGGCAAGGTCACAACAACAAAATTCTCAACATGAAAATGTCAAACACAAAGAAACAAGGGTCATACTGCTAAATTCTAGGAGTTGAAATCAGAAACTGCACTTTCTGGAAGCACTCTTCTCCCTGGAAGGTGTTTACATCTGTGCAGTCACAGAAACCTGGGTCAAGGACGCAGAAAGTACCCCAGCCTTGCAATGCTACAATGCCTCCCACACTTTCAGACCACAAATTGAAGGTGTGAGTACCAAAGGAGGTGGAGTATGTGTCTTCATTAAAGGTAACTACAGTCTAGACTGGTTAGAAAAGAAAACTCTGTGGAGCTACTCCAAGTCCAAATTACCATGAGTAAGACCCCATTCATGTCATCATCAGTTACAGGTCACCTTCCATGAACCAAGATGCTGTCACAGATTATTTAGACCTATTTGGAATAATTAAGGTACAACCTAACACCCAAGTCATGGGTGACTTCTACCATACTTCCAATAATTGCAAAACGTATATGAGGCCAAACTCATTCACACAAAAGTTCATGGACTTTGTTAACTCAAATACCCTGGAACAAATAGTAGACCACCCCACAAGGGGCTCCAGTATTCCAGAACTGCTCCAGACCAACATGATTGACCAGCACAATGCCACAAGTGTAGGGCCTGCACTAGTTAATTCCAACCATACATCAGTCATTTATGAAGTAGCAATAGCATCAGAATTCCCCAGAAGAAAATTAAGGTTAAATAAACTTCACCAAAGCTAACTATACCCGCCTAATGGAAGGTATAATTGACTTCCAAGCTCAAGTTTCCACAGATGGCATTAACAGCTATACTAAGGTATACACTGATGCCTTTATAAACATCTACACAAATGTATTAACACAGCCGTGCCACATAGGTTTAAAGCAAGATCCTCAAGAAAAAATAAACCATCCTGGTGGACATCTAGCATTAATAAAGTATACAATAAGCAAAATAAGCTGCTGTCTAACAATACAAAAGTGAGATCCCAGAACTGAAAGAGAACTCTCCTTAGCTTATACAAACAAATAAGACAACTTGTAAAATCTCCAAAGAGCAACTATGAGGAAAATTTAACAACCATAGCCGAGGATAACCATAAGACTTCAACTATGTCCGCAACCTAAAAGGCAAGACTCAGATGTGTGCTAAACTAATTGTGGATGGCATCACTCACACTGACCCTGCAGAAATTGCAAACCTGCTAGCAGATAGGTTTGTGAAAAATTCACCCCATCTCCCTCAAGCATACCACAAACCATGTCTTCATCATCTCCTCCTCCCTGCATCTCCAAAGAGCAAGTCATCAATGCTCTCTCCAAGGCTAAGAACACAGCCTCCATAGGACCAGATGGTTTTCCATGCTGCATTCTTAATGTTCTAAAACAAGAACTAGCTATTCCATTAGGTACTCTATTCAACCACAGCCTGAGTAGTGACCTTGTCCCCACTGAATGGAAAACAATGACTGTTATTCCCCTCCACAAGGGTGGTTCAGCAACAGACCCAGGTAACTATAGACTAGTGATGGTGAACCTTTTTGGGCTCGGAGTATCAAAAATTCAGAAACTGCTCTAACTGGACTCTACTGACATGTCACTGCCTCCACCCCCCCCCCCACCAAAAGAGAAACAATTCTTTGCAAGTTTACATTATTTAAAAAAATACAACCCAATCATGTGTGGCGCTATGTGTATTATAAAAGTAAAAGAAGAATCAGTGAAGTAGCAAAGAACTTAAGAACAGTGTTATAAAATGTAAAGCAGAGTATGAAGTTAAGATCACTACAGATACCAAATTAAACTACAACACTTTCTTCAGTTATGTCAGAAAATTAAGGAGTAATGTCTAAAAGATCCACCAAGCTTAGCCATAATAATAATAATAGCACACATTCCAATCCCAAGAATATATCAGACTATATATTAGTCAACAAATTTACCGCTAACTTTACACCACATGCCTACATTGTTGAACCCACTATCCCTTAAATTGTTTGGGGGGAGTGTATGTAATAAATTGTCAGATTATAAAATTCCTTTAAAGTAATCTTGTCAGAAATTTGGGGGGGAGCAAATGCCTGCAACTAAGGAAATGATTCTCTTGAGGTAAGACATACAATCCTTACTGCCCATACATAGGAAGGCCTTACTAAATTTAATGCAATTGGTTGCCTAAAAATCAATTACTAGAAAATGGAAATCATTGAAGATGTCAGTGATTAGTAACCTTCTGTATATGTAAATTCCTTGCATGCCCATCCTTCTCTTGCATTTCTATCAGGTGTCAATTCCACGGGAGACAAACTAGTAAGAAACACACACTCACCTGCCTGCAGAGACTTCAACAATGTTCCACTAATACTCTGATTATATTTCAGATGAACCACTTTAAACCAGTAATATTTCCAAACAATTTCTAATCTAGAACCAAATAGGAGACGTACAAACATACACTTTCGTCTTTAATCATAAAGTGCTCATGTCATTAATAAACTCATTTGTTGCCAAGTATTTTTAATGCTGCTTTGCATTTTTAAATAAATAAGCTTCCACAGCTTACCTTTTTTCTTACTGAGAGTGGAGAGGTGATACCACCAATATTATCATGAAGTCTGAAGTGCGAGTGGACTGGACAGACTTCCTATGCATGCCAGAGACACAACCTTCCTATAGATATCTGTCCTGAGGTACAGAATTTCAGCTTCCTCCTCTCACACATTGCTGAATCTCATGCTGATTGGTTATCTGAGCTCTCAGATTAACCAGTCAGCTTGAAGAAAGGTGGCTCAATGACAGATCACACTCAGTCAAAGTTGGGGACTTTACCTCAGCCAACAGACCTGTCACCATTGGGGTCCCACAAGGGTCAGTGTTGGGCTTTCCTTGTTTGGCATATACTTCTCAGATGTCTAGGCCAAAATGGAGGGGCTGTGGCTAACCAAGTTTGCAGGAGACTGCAAATTAGATACTATAATTGAATCCCCTAGTGATGTCAGTGTACTTGAAAAGAGGATTACACAGACCAATGATTGGTGCCAAACCATGCTCTTTAAATGCTAAAAAATGCATCATATTTCCCTTTGGTAAAACAGTGTCCCTGCTGTCTCTGCTGATTATAAAATAAACAATAATACCCTAAGTACCAATTCAGTAGTGAGAGACCTGGGAACACAATCTCACTGTGACCTCAGCTTTGACCATCATGCATCTGCTGTGGTGAGGAAGACATTCTCTGTCAGCCACCTGATTAGCAAAGGCATCACCTCAAGAGCAAAAGAAGTTATAACTCCCCTGTACTTATCCCTCATCAGGCTTGTTATTGAATATAATTCTGTCTTTGGTATGTACCGCATCAGACACCTGCAGCAACTTGATAGACTTAAAAGATTTCTAACTAAGAAAATTCAGGGTTTCCAGCACATGTCTTATATGGACAGACTGAAGTCGCTGCCACTGTACTCAGTAGTGTATAGACTACTTAGAAGTGGCTTATGTCTGGTTTACAGGGCTATCTCTGACCCAAATCTAATGGAAATGCTATACTTCAGTAAGTCAAATGGGACAAGAGTGACTTGTTCTGGGGACTTCACTCTAGCCTGCAACATAAACAGGACCTGCTGGAGAGACAGACACATCGCTCAGAGGTTGCCACTCCTCTGGAATAGACTTCCAATCCATATCAAGCTGAGCACCTCCATGTTTAAGAGTAACCTGGACAGCTGAAAGGGAAACCATCCATTTCTGCTGGGGATTGCCCTGGCTTCTCTCCTGAACATGGGTAGTCCTTGCTAGAAAAACCTGGTGCATAGACGATATCTCTCATCTAGTATTATATTGGGATTTAATGGCTAGGCTTGTAAAGACCCTTGGGTCAGTAGCTTAGTAACATCCTATGAACCTTTGAATAATTGAATTATGGGTGCATTAATGTATCACCTACTCTACAATTCACCAAAATTATATTCCCCTGAGTGTCAAGCCTTCAAGACACATATTGCTAAAGTGAATATTTCTTGCATTTTAATTATGACTTAAGTTTAACTGCTTGCTGAGCTAGCATCAGCAAATTTTGCAATGAGTAGAAATTATGTTCATTTTATAAAATGTTTCATATTAATAATAAAAATGTTCTCTTGTAACTTTTAACTGTTTTAGAAGTTGGACCCCGGGATTCATGAAGCTTGTGCCAGGTGCAGGCATAGTGCCGGCATTCTAACAACAAAGATGGCCAGCCAGCAATTCAGGTACGAGCTGTTTCCATGTGCACTACTTGCGTACACTATACCCGCACAACTCCCGAGCCTTGTATGCTAATTACCCCATGTGCAGCAGTGTAGCATGCATATAAAGGTATGTAGCAGTTCAGGAAGTGGTGCTGGTGTAGTGTAAGCATGCAGAAATATAAACCGTAGAAAACAATTTACATTTTTGCAAACATAAATTTGAAGTGATGACAGCCGACCAAACATATGTATTATATTGTTAATATATGCCAATGGCTAAATATATAGCCATTGGTATAAAAAAAAAAAAAAACATGTACAAAATATAAAATTAACATTTAATATATATATATATATATATATATATATATATATATATATATATATATACAGTCGCACTATCGCAACGTGGAAGCACAGGGCAGCGGTGCACAAAGGGGATCGCAAGGAATATATAAAAATATAGAATAAAACCGCAATGAAACACATATCACGATTTCCCCATAATAGTCAATAGCAGGCATGCTACACCATACTCATGACACAAGGGTTGCTAAGGGGAGTGACAGTGTTATGCGCAGTAGCTAGGAATTAGTAGGAGATGCCATGCAAATGAGAGGATTAATAGTAAATCGCAGATTCCCCGCTGGTGTAAGGATGCACCTCACAGCATAGCGTTATAACACCGAGGTGTGCCCTTGAGATAAAGATGACATCAAGAGAGGGGTGTGTCGCCATTGATGTAAGCACATTGGAGCATTGCTAAACTGGTCTGCCCCTAGCTAGGCAAAGCTGCAGGATAGATGTGTGTCAAATTGGCCATAGCTATGCTTAGCTGAAAGTACACAAGGTAACCGAGTATGCATGTGAACGAAGATGAAAATGCACGTAAACCCAGTAAACAGGTATGCGCGGTGCACACTTCAGCTGAAACAGGAAGGATATAGGAAAGAAATAAGGAAATGCTGCAGCAGTGAAATTGGAGTACAAATGACTAATTAACACCTAGGAGCCTACAGTGGGCCATTGACAACAGCTAACAAGGCTGCAAGCAGCTACCTGCAGAACATGAAAGGGGAGGGGCTGTACTGCAAAGAAAACAGCAAAGTGTCAAAGCAGAACAAAGCCGATATGCAGTATATCAGCTACAAGGCACATATTGCCATGACCAGGTAGGGAAAGTACAAAATAAGAAAGACGGCAGGTGGATGCATGCCTGATAATGGGAAGGGATCCTGGTCTAAAAGTGAAATAAAGGGCAACAGATTAATCAAGGCAGGCAAGTAGATCTCCACAGTAAAGGCTCCACACTTGCAGTACTCATAGCAAAACCCATAATTAAGATACTCTGCAGCTGGAATAGCTCATACACACCCAATTACATCAGCAGCATCCATAGAACAATACTATAAAGTGTGAAAGCACCTCACACACATTTGTGTATTCCCATACACTCTGCACCAGTAGTGTATACAGATGGGGAACTTTTATTATGTACATGTTAGGGGCTGCCATAGCTTTGATTCACCAGCATGTGCTGGAGACTGAAGGTGGTGTGGAGGATGATGCACATGACCACCTCAGGCACCGGAGGAGGAGGAGAGTGTTCAGACCTAGGGTACCCTACCAGGGGCTACATGATCTGAAGATAGTAGAGCATTACAGGGTGGACAGGGACATCCTACAGCAACTTGTGGAGCTGTGCCAGCCACACCTCAGAGCCAGAACAAACAGAGGGGAACCCATCCCAATGGATATGAAGATATGTGTAAGCCTGAGAATACTAGCTACAGGTACCTTTCAAAGACCAACTGGGGATATCATGGGGATCTCACAGGCATCAGCATCCAGGGTACTACACCAGTTCCTGGATGCCATGTTACCACATGCCAATGAGCACATATACTTCCCCCAAACGCAGAAGGAGTTGGCCAGCAATATGCGTCTCTTCCACCATGTGGCAGAATACCCGGAGGTACTGGGTGCAATAGACTGTACACACACACACATCAAGTCACCACCCGGTTAGCAGGGTAGGCGCTACATAAACCACAAGGGATACCCCTCCATCAACTGCCAAGTCATGTGTAATGCCTAGGGCATTATCATGGATGTGTGTGCTGGCACCTATCACGACTTCCACATCTGGCATGCCTCACAGCTGTATCAGTTATTTGCCAGGGTGGACATCCCAAATGGCCACCTGGTGGGGGATGCTGGCTATGCACTGGAACCGTGGATGATGACTCCCATCAGAAATGCACACACACCCATGCAGGAACGCCATAATGAGGCACACCCACAAACCAGAATCATCATAGAGCGTGTGTTTGGGATGCTGAAATCACAATTCTGTTGCTTGGACATATCTGGTGGAGCCTTGCAGTACTCTCCAGGCACATGTGCCTACATCTTCATTGTGTGTGCCATGCTACATAATATGGTCCTGAGGAAACAGCTGCAACAGGGACAGAATGGTGAAGGCTCTCTCAGCCCACCACCATTGCCAAGGGCCACACAGGCACAGAGGTACTCAGACCACGAACACCCTGAGCCAGCCCCAGTAGGCAGACAGAGGTGTGCCCAGTATGCCCATGCCTTGGCAAAGAGGGAACGTATAGCACACACACTAACAGTGTAGGCACCTAGGGACTGACACCTTTCTCCACCTGCACACACAGTAAAAATGGATGGCACACACAAAAGACTACTTGTAAATTGCCATGTATAGGCAGTCTACTGTGTGCATCCAACATAGGCAGCCCTCAACTATTGCACACACAACTGCCATTGGCACAAGGTAAGTCAACACCTGAACAGTAAATTAAGCTATCAGCATGTGCAGATACTGTATGTATAGATTTATAAGTAGGTACTTGGCCAACTGCCAGAAGCCATTCATAAGCCCAGCCAAAATGTATCAGCTTTTGCCACCCCATTGATTCATTAACTGTCCCTATGTGGAGCAGAGCCAATGGCAGGATCCCTGGGGTGCATCTACTGTTCCACATCCACTCTTCAAGGTTTTTCTTGCAGAGTGTTAGTGCAGGGCTCTGTATAATGTAGTTACGGATGTTGTTCCAAAGTATGGGGAGTGTCTGTGACAGGAAGCTGTCCCGCCAACATCTTCCAGTTATTGTTGGGGCAAGGTTCAGCTCACTACAGTGTGTGGCTCACTGTGACATAGATTCCCATAGGTGGAGCATATCCATCAAGCCTGAGTTCGACATGGCTGTGTTGGTCAGCGGAGATCATCTCTTGGTAAACGAGATTCCACTGAGTAAAGCAGGAGTTTATTCAGACTGGCTGCATAGGCCATATGTTGGAGGCCAGTATTCTCCTTGGTGAGGTACATTCGTGGACCCCCCAGCTGTTGGAAGTGTCTTCCAAGGTACATTCCACATGGGTTATTATACCCTATGATTGGACTGATGAGTGATGAGTAAAGGGGCACTATAACCTCTGTATGTCTAGATGGGAATCCTTTAGTAATCAGATGGCCTACATAGAAGAATGTCCTAACTACTGTGGAGATATGATTGTCAAAGGGGAGATCACTAGCTACCTTAGTCCCCAGATACCCCATTACCTCGTCTGTATTAAAGTGGCTGCCACTTATGTGTTAATATGTGGGTGCCAATTCCACAATGGAATGACCATGCAGTTAGTGGCACTTGGCTTGAGGCGTTGTCGTTGGCACCCTTTGATGTTCTCTGTGAGGCCCCTTGAGAGATGTCTGTGTCAGCTGCACTGCCAGTCATGACTCCCAGTTCGCAGTCATTGCCAAACATGGTCTACAGTAGTCCACCTGTGTTTGTCTGTACCTCTGAGATGTATATGCCAAACAGTAAGGCTCCCAGGATTGAGTCCTGTGGGACACCAGTCGTGACTGGTCAATAGTTGGACCTGGAGACCGCTAGTCATACCATGTGGGTCCTGTGTGTAAGCTCGTTGGAAACCCAACCTGTGATGTATGGGTGAATGTACAGGCTGTTGTGTTTATCAATAATACCTGAGTGGGGCATGGTCTCAAAAGCCTTGGCAAGTTGCACGTAGTATGTGTGAACCACCTCCCCCATCATCTAATGTCTTGGTGACTGTATGTAAGACGTCAAACAGGTTCAGTAGGCATGAACTGCACTCAACCAAGCTGACCTGGGTTGGGTCACGTGTTCGGAGGTTACCAATGTCTTTGTTAATGAGTGCCACGAGGATGCAGAATCATACCATTGCAGACCAAGCGAGTCAGGCTTATGGGGTGGTAGTTACCATGGTCAGTTGTGAATCCACCTTGATGGAGTGGAATGACCATTGCCACGCGTCATTGTATGGGCATGTAGCCTGTGGAGAGGCTGAGGTAGGAATGCTTAATTAGGTGGTGAGCAGGTTGTCTTGTACAGTTTGCAAAATGCAGTCTGGGTCAACATCTGCCTCCATTGACACTGTGTTTTGCTGTTAGAGAGGGCCATTTCCACCTGTGTGTCTCTGATGTGTGGGATACTGTACCTTTCGAGTAGTGTTGTGGGCTCTTTAGGGGGTGAAGTATGCACCGAATGTATCTGCAAGGATGTTGGCGATATCAGTAGGGTCAGCATATTTTGTGCTATATTTCACCGGCACAGTGCAAATCTGTGTGTCACCATGTAGATACTTGACATAGCCAAAGAAGACTTTGTGGTTATCTTTTGAATCCTTGTGTATTCTCCTGCTGATGTTAGCCTTGGATGATGTCATGAGGGATCTATGTATCATACTAATAGTGGTCACGGATGTCTGCCCTTTGTGGGACTTGTTGTGCATCTGGAACACTATCCTTCTTCTGTTGTATAGCCTGTTTATTGCAGAGGTCCACCAGACTGGTGTTCTTGTCTAGGAGGAGTGAGTCTTGGTTTACCAGTGATGCCATGATTCATACATCCATGTAGGTGCTTATAGACTGCATTTGTAAATCTATTTGTATCTTGATCAGTGTTTCCCCTTAGCATGGGGGCTGTGAAACCCCCCACCCCTGTCACTAGTAGTGTAAATTTAGCTGTAGGAAAGGTATACACTGTGGTATCCATGGGTGGGGGAGATGCTTCAGTGTGGAAACAGTGAATAGTTCATGGACAGATCAAACTAGTGGCCGGTTAACCTTTGCTGTGGTGCACCTGTTTCCCATGTTGGTGATGACCACTTCTAGTAGTTTCCACCCCACATTAGGGAGGTTACCACCTGATACAGGGCATATGAAGTGATAAATTCCAGGAAGCGCTGGGCCTGGAAGTGAGTACCGAAGTACGTTTCCCAGTTAATGGTATGGTAGTTGACATCGACCAATGCCAGGGTGTGCGTTAAGACTATCATGTTCTCCACTGTCTCCAGGTAGGTGGAGTGAAGGTCCTGGGTCATGGAGAGTGATCTGTAGCAGGCCACAGTTTACATTGCAATTCTGGCTGATGTTAGCTGCACATGGATGATCACAGAGGTATCATGCTGCCCCACTAACCTGGAGGCGTAGGTATCCCTGATGAATATGGATACAGCCCCTCCATGTCTGTCAGTCCATGTCCTGTGGCTGAAATGTGTGGTATGGGTTGTAGTCTGGTAGTGCTGGTGTTCTCTCAGGAGCCTTAAGGCAGATTTCAGTTACTGCACAGATGTTGATGTTGTCCATCCTGAGGAGTGCTGTGAGTGCATGCATGTTGTAATCACAACCCCTGGTGTTGATTAGCATAATCCTCATTGAATCTGCTATTGTGCTGTTTATTGAGCTGGTATTCACCTTCAAAACTCTGTTAAATAAGGCACCATGGGTGTGCCAATAGCCCTGGCCAGTATTTCAAAACCTAAGGCTGACACATACACCATGGTATCATTGCATGCATGTTCCCCATCTGTGCTTGTTTTTCATCTCCCCTGTAGGTAACCTACTGGTAAGCAATAGAAAACCTTAACTTATACAAATCTTCTAGCTTGGAGTGACTAAGTATCAGTGTTCTGTAAGTCCTTGCTGTACTCAACTGTTTCCTGACTACATGGTGATTTCTCAGTGTATATTGTGATCTGAAGGTCTGTTTATTCACATATTATGGCTGTGATAGCCTGCACATTAGAGGTTCACAGATAGCTTGCAACCTATCTGCCCAAGGGCAATTAGAAGAATAGCTACAGTGTGTTGGTTTTCCACGTACCATTGATGAAGTAACTGAGCCTCTTTCAAGCATAGCCAATGAAGCAATTCCAGGCAGAGTTGCTGGAAGCTGTTGAAGACTGGGGTTGTGGAGGGTGATAGGGGCACTTAGTGATCTAAAGAGGGGATGTTAATGTGACAATTCAACACCATTCAATTTCCCCAACAGGTCTTGCAGCTATCAGACTGGACTGGCTCCCCCACCCCTCTGGCTGTATGGTTCTGGGACACATGATCCCAGGGGTGTATAGTCTGTTACCCATTCACACAACAAGGTTTCCCTTGAAGTGTGCCAGTGAGGGGCTATGCCTAATGTAGTTAGGAATGTAATGTATTGTCTCACAGTACATTTGTTGTTATTTCAAAAGTACGTGAAGCTCAGTGAGTTTGGGGGCCTCCGCCCTTTGCTTAGCCTAGCTTACAAATAGAAAACATCTAAATAGGAAATAGGTGGAAGCAACGTAAATGTCAACAGTGCAATGGTTACAATATCCGCATAGTATCTGTGCATTCGAGGTTACAATCCCGATAAAGGCAGGTATGTTTATCATGTGCAAAAGTATACCTTAACCATAGCTTGCATATATAGGTAGTAATTGTCTGTATAATAAACATTCAAAACACCCATATAAACCCATGTGTGCAGGAGAGTACAGTCAACAGAGAATGTAATGGTATGTCAGCACATAGTGAGATGTTACATCACTGACATGTATATATCCGGGGTAGTTAGTGGATGTGGCGCACAGGTTATACGTTACAAAGTTTGTTTAACTGTGTTTAACCACTGCTATAATGTCACACAAACACTTTTAAACATGCTTACAACTGCTTAAATGAGTCTTATTCTGCAGTAAAAAACATTTGTAAAGCATCGTAGGTGTTGAAACCTAGACCATGCACACTACAGTCATGGGTCTTACCACTAAGCCATCCAAGGTATATACATGTTCCATTGTCTAGATACTACACATTATACCTTATACATTTCACTGTAATGATCACAAATGGGACAGTCACTTGGTGTACATATGTACAGTACATTGTAATATACTGTAGTTTGTGAACCAACACATTCCAGTCTACATATGAATTACTGTTACAAACTAATATATATATATATATATATATATATATATATATATATATATATATATATATATATATATATATATATATATATATATATATATATATATATATATAATACATTTACATCAATAGCCATATATATAAACATCTATGAACACACTTCTGTGACACAGAAGCACTCCAAAGGAATTGGAGTGTACACAAAACACATGCAGCTCTGGAATTATAAAAATTAATATTAACTTAATTCACCATAGAAGGGGTGGTTGTTGTGTATGTGAAGATTGAGGTGGGGGAGGAATGATGGGTAATGCAATCATGCATCAAGGAGGGCCTGGGTTGGATGTCCAATAAGTGAACTGGAGGGGTATACATGGAGTATGGGGACAATATAAAAAGGACAAAAAGCAAGAACCTTTCTCATTCATAATACACCCTGTCAGGTCACATTGCAACACCTAATTTCACAAACATATGAACATTAACATGTATCATACATATGTACACCAACTGACTGTCACATTTGTTTTCAGTAGTGAGGAATGTCTGTAGTACAATGTATATTCTAAACACCATAACATTTGTATATATCTCAGATGCCTTAGTGGTAAAGTCAGTGAGTGTGATGTTCATGGTCCCGGGTTCAAGGGCTGTTAGGTTATTTTGGGGGCCAGAATAAGGGCTGTTGAATGCAGGTGAATTAAAGCACTCTTAAGCAGTTGTAAGTGGGTTTCCACGTGTTTGCGTGATGGTAAGTGGCACTGAAACATGGTAAACTGAGAAGCACTTCACACGTTTAACCTTTGCTTAATGTCACGCAGACCATGGGCAAACCTGCTCACAACCGCCTAAATGTGTGCTATTCACACTTTCCCTACCAGTGCCTACTCTGAGAGGTAAAATAATAACACCTTCCAGGAGTAGAACCCGCAACCATATACTCCACCCTCAGAGTAACCTAACACTAAGCTACTTGGGATTACCAATCCCAGCTGTGTATGCAGACAGGTTAAAACACAAAAGGGAGGAATGTGTTGAAATAGGGCAACCCGCCATGTACCCAATTAAAGGTGTATGCTCATATGTAAAGATATATATATACATATATATATATATATATATATATATATATATATATATATATATATATATATATATATATATATATATATATATATATATATATATATATATATATATATATATATATATATATATATATAGATATATCTATATATATATATATATATATATATATATATATATATATATATATATATATATAGAGAGAGAGAGAGAGAGAGATACATAGAGACATGTCTATATATATACAGGTCTACATATATATGTAGATATATAGATAGGTTAAAAACATCTACACATCTATGGAGATACAGATGAACATATGCAATAATATATATATATATATCTATATACATATATACATATATATATATATATATATATATATATATATATATATATATAAATATACAAATACATACATATATATATATATATATATATATATATATATATATATACACACACACACACATACATACATGTCTGTAGACAGCATCCGAAGTGGTCATATCTGAGTATAACATGGACCATAGCAATCACACATTCCGCCCCCCACAAACAATATGAACATAACATATGGAGAGTATATGCCAATACACTATTACAAACATGTTCTATGGACACAGTCACCAACACAACTACAATGACTGCAAATATCAATGACAGAAATACACAGACAGCTTTCATTTTGCAAAACTTTATTACATTCCGATGTAATGCCAAAAGGATTCAAGGACTAACAGTACCTGTATGCTATACAGGAAGCATTTAATAGTGCCTTAATGAATCAGCCTGCAGGTACCATAGTATTAGTCCACTAAGGGATAGGTGTTCACATAGGGAAAGAACACCCACACAAATATAGACGTTGCATAAAAGGGATTCCTACACACCTGCATGTGCTATGTACACCCACCAACATCTACCCCACAACCGAAATAATTGCATCAGTACATACTGTCATGCCATAACCAATTATTCAACTACTGTACAACATCTGCAGAAACCTTAACATACCTGGACATAGACACACTAACATGGCCCTGTGTGAAATAGTTGCCATTATACAATTGAACAGCTGCTGATGTAACAGGATTTGTATGAGTTAATCCCGTTTCAGAGGGTTGAAAGGTTCCTACACCAGGAAGTGTTACTGAGTACTGACTATCAGCACAGTATAATACACAGTAACACCAAACTAAATATGCCTGGTAAGCACACTGTAAACCCCCTAACATTATATGCATAGCTATGCAGCCTTGAGCTGGTCAAACAACCTGGCCAGACTGAAACATATGCAGAAGTATTAGGTACAGACAAACCCTGCACAAGTAGCAATGTTCAGAAATATAACAGCAGTACTCACATTTAGACCAAATCCTCTAGGCATTACACACAATATATTTCTGATCGTCTCCATACAGCTGTTGCAATAGATTCCAAAGCAAACTTCCATGCTGTCTTCCTCACAAGTAAGGCAAAGGGACAACTCCCAAGTGGAGTACTCAGTTAAACCCTACTGTAGCCATGGTATTGGCTAAGGCAGTAACAACGCAGCTGATGTGCATGTAATTAACTACTTAGGAACACCAATTGGTCATCGGGATAGCACATGTTACTGATTTGTAACTATAAAAGGTTGCCTTGTCAGACATTCAAACCATCTGTATCTATCTGTAGGACAGTACAAAACACTGAAAGACGGACTGAAAATGAGTATTATACTAGTTAATAACACCTCCGATTACTAAGAAGGTATGTATAACATGTAGTATGACTGTGTATGTAGTACTTGTACTGTAAGAATTACAGTGTAATCAATGCATATAGTGGAAATAGCTATCTTGTAGCGATGTATTGTTGAGCAGTAGTAATGCTTGTAGTATTCTATGTGTGTACTGCTGTAGGTCACACGCAAACTCCACATACACCACAAGGGATGATATGGGCTTGGAACCCACCAATTTGCTTCCAGCCACTGTCAGTTTCAGTACCGGTCCAACAAGTATGTGCTATAACGGGATAGTATATGTCAACATATTGTAACAGTCGACATATGTATGGGTGTATAAGTAAGATGAACATGTTAAAGGTGGGCTTACCGTGCAAATATGGTGTGCATTGTGGGATATTGTGCACATAACTGTAATGTACAGTATTCTAGGCAGATCTGTATTCTATTCTACATAACAGTTCTGTTATGTTATGCAAACAGTAGTTATGTCTATTGGCAATTACAATACTCAATGACAGGATACATAGCATTTGTATTCATCTGACAGTTTAAAAGCATGATAACAAAAATTATTTTAAGAGCCAGGTAACTATCCATGCACATAACACATGTAATATCCACCTCTCTAGTATCATTTGCAAGCAATAATAGCTGTGCAACTGTACATGTTATGCAAATGTGTAGTGACCCTTGTTACAGGGTTGGGACAGATGGCTATGTGCACACCTACATAGAGTGGATATTGAGAGTACAGGCATACTGGTTGAACTACCAGGTTTGTGTAGCCCAACCTCTCATTGCCAACCTAACAGCTGCCTGCACATACTGTATGTACGGTAGTGCACAGCACTAGTAATGAAACAGGTTGCATATCATGTTTAACTCCAGTGTAACATCTGCAGTAGGAGTGTAAGATGTAGGAGACTGCTGCCCATGTGTAATAGCTGCATCATAGGTGATGGCTCACACTATCTGATTATATCCTGATCATGTTGATAGTGGCATCAGAGTCTATTGATACATGACTCTGTTTGGAGAGTGGGTGTCTGTGCCCAACAGAGCCCATGGTCCTGGTGGATATGTGAGTATATACTCAGAGAAGGAAACAGACCTGTAGACACTTGCATCATCTGTAATCAAATAACAGGATGGGATGTGCTCCTCAGAGGAGGATTTCTCCTAAGGGTAGCTACAATGTTTCCATAATAGCCAGTGTTGTCACATCAATAAGACAAATATTTACATGTGAGCATCATTGTCTAAAACGTCTTCATAGGCAATAAGTAAACTAAATACAGTACTTTGTACTTGTAGTACTGACTGCTCATACAGGCATGTCTACTAGTCAGCTACTGGTATTTACTAATGTCAGCTTTGTGTATGTGGCCATCCTGGGGAAATGTAATCTCTATGCCATGTACACTGCCAAACCCACCTAACACCATGCCCCACACATTGTTTGGGATGCAGCTACAGGGATAAGCTAGATGGCAGCCCACTCTACAGCCATGACTTGACTAGACAGTCATGAGGTGTAGGTTAACACATGCAGCTCATCAACACAACCAACACATACCCTTACCAGAACACAGTAAAGACACCCACACACTCTACCAGAAATCACACACATTCACAGATGCATCTACGTATCTGGCCAAACAAGTGACCCTCCAAGCAAGAAGAGACAGACACCGAAATACACAAACTGTATGACATAGTTTGCATAATTGTGCCACACCTCTGAACACGTGACTGGAAACATGCCCAACAGTACTAATTTGTGAATGCAAACCCTAGCACTGTTACACACCAACCTATATGAGGGCATACATACTGTCAGCTGCCTGTCTGCCATGATTAGCCACATACTCATACACTCAGACCACCTTTTAAACTATACACATGGCTCTGGCATATTCCATGTTGTTGTACAGGACCTGTGATACAGTAGCCTGGACTGTATGGAAACACATGTAGAAACTGTCAGGTCTTGTAGCCCATGCAGGTATGTCACAAGGCCTGGGTAGCATTCTGCCCTTGGCCAGAATGATACTGCAGTACAGGGACAAAAGGATTGTATTCCACAATTGTCTAGTGTAGTGGTGCATGTCAAAGGGTATCCAGTATCTGTCATCCTGGGATAACATGGTTGACAGACCATGATGCTTTGCCAGACAGGGTTTGCACCTGTCACCCCTGGGAATCTGAATACTGCCTAGGGCTCATGCTTCCCCTATAGTGCCTTCATCATGCATGGTTCAAGTGGGGGTCCACTGCTGTTACAGGGACAGCCAAGCAATAAACTGCAGGTCTTGCTACACAATGATACATGTCAGAAACACTATACGGACAGACATATGTCAATCCCTAACATGGAGAACACATCTGTGCAGTGGCTGAGACATGTTTCAATGCTCTGGACAGCACACCTGCATGACCATGTTATAACACATACCTCACCTCTTGCCCATTATCCTATAGTGGGAACACATGGGCCGCAGGTGTGTCCATATTCCTGAAGGATATATGCACCCCCACGCTAGTTGCACTTGCATAACATCAGATGCATTATGCTGAGCAACTACCTTTGTGCCAAAGTGGAATTCAAAATGCACCTTGAGACAGATCACCCACTAGGCAGCGGACGTCCCAACTATCATAATCTGCTGTAATGGGAAAGATTAGGTCTGAGACAGAACCATAATAATGGCTACTCTCAACTATTCCATTATGAACTTGGAAGACTCCTCCTGTAGCAACACCTGCGCTCAATGCATGTTGGATTCCATCGACCCCACTGACCTGGATCACAGTAGTCACACAAACAAGGCTAATAGTATGCTACACATAGTTAGTCTCCAATGCCAATGTTATGTTTCCTAAGAGCAGAGTGCTGACTGTCATGGCACCCATGCAGATGAACAATGCATGTGCAAATGCTGAATCCTACACAAATGAACCTTAAGCAGTCACATATATGCAGTGATTGTGCCATTGAAACAGAACCAGGATTCAACCCAACATAAACAAGAAGGCTTGTTACTCCTTGAAGGCTAAGGCCGAGACGTCAGAGAGTGAGAGAATAAATTTGTTCGTAAGCTGTGGATTTTGCTGTTGTTTCATCATAAACAAGAAGGCTAACTGGTGGTACCATGCTTTAAACTGTACCATAGAAGGTAGTAACTGTTGCAAGAGTGAACACACATGAGTGTAGGTGATCCCTGGTCAGCCTCAGTAAGATGTAGATACACCATATAAAACCACGTAAAGCTACTGTGAAACTAATCTGCTACACATTATGAGGCCAAGCACAGAGCATTCTATAGCTGTGTAATTAATCGTAATGGCAATGACAAGACCTGCCATGCTGCACAGCACTATGGCATGGGAAGTACTACACCTACAGAAATAGCACCCGTTCATCCAGATAGGGCCTCAGAGAACCTAAACCCACTCCCACCCCCCCAACAGGTACACTTAGTAATATATCTCAGTACAGATGTAGCTGACAGGGTTGATTCACACTGCATATCATGACCTTGCCAGGTCGTAGGACACCATCACCCATACTGTGTTCCAGCTACACTCAGTAAACTAGGTGTATATACCTATGTCACAGGAGTGGTTGGCAACTGGACTGCTGGCAGAACCAACATTACAGAAGGTGTCTGACTAATACACACACATCAAACCAGTGCCAGCCACAGTAAAACTGCATTTTACCTGATTTTGGCCTAGCACTCAAGTGTGGGGTCATTTATTGCACTGTTGTGAATATTTTGCTGCTTGTGTATCTCTTCTACCTTTAAACTACAACAAAAAAGAAAAAAAAAAAAAAACTTGCTTTTTTCCCACTTTCTGAAAGTTAAGAAAGTTCAGTTACAGATTTGCTGTTCTGAACTGTTTGGAAGTTTCTAGAAGGCCAGTGCTTGCTTGGGCTAAAGGGAAGTCTCTGTCTTCACCAGTGGCAGTGGTTAACACTGAACAGCCTGCCTGTCCCTGGAGGAGTGGTTACTGCCTAGAAGCTGTAGTTTTATTGGCCATTTTGGGTCAATTCTAAACTCCTTGATCTCTCTCTCTTAAAACCCTACAACTCTCTTTTTGAGCGGTTTTGCGCACTCTCTCTTAAAACCCTACAACTCTCTTTTTGCACGGTTTTGCACACTGAGCAGCGTCGGGCAGCGCCGCCTAAACAGGTTTAAACTATTCCAGGCTCCACAAAGTCTGCTCTTCACTTTTTCCCTTAGAACTGTTCAAACTCTCAAAGTAATCACTCTATTCTCTTTCTAAAGCCCTGCACTTGCTCAGCTCTTATAAGGAAACACTAACTAAAGCACTACACCCTCCTTGACTTCTCATAAGTATTAGGCTCCCGATTGGTCCTTCCTGATCAAGTGAAAAATCAGTTCCCTTCCCTAATCTGATCAGCAAAAAAAACAGTTCCCTATACTAATCTGGTATGTCCAAGGGTCAGTTTCAGGGTTACTCTCCAGTCCAGCTGGTGAATCTGGGAATTTTGAGGCAATGTTACAATTGCCTTATGTACACAGACAACCCTCTCCTCCATCCAACAAACTATAATACATGTGAGAGATGCAGTTACACAGCCAAACTGGAAGCAGAGCTTTCTCAACCCAAGACTGGCACAGTCAGTCAGGAGGAAAAGGTAACCACCCGCACCACAAATCCAGTCTCACACAGACCTATTGCATCTGCATACCCAACACATAAACACACAAAAACATACTCGGAGGCTCTAAATAAAAATCTGCCTAAACAGCAAAGACCTCCTAAGCAGATATCCAAGCAACAGCCACTCCTCAACAATACCCACGAATCACATATCTCACAAAATCAGTGTGCCTCACAGTCACAGCCCTTAAGGCCAAACAACACACGAAATACACTTGTTATAGGGGACTCTATTGTCCGGCATACTGACGTTCCACTCACCAGACTGAACAAGGAGAAGGTCACTGTAAACTGCCTGTCGGGTGCCAGGATCCGCCACATAATGCAAGCACTCAGGTCACTCCAAAGCAAGTACAAGTATGACTCTGTCATTGTCCATGCTGGTGTGAATGACCTGAGATGTACCTCCCTGGACTACATGAAAAGAGACATAGAGGAGCTCTCTGATCATGTAGCCCAGGCTGGTATGACCCTGACCTTGAGTAGCATCTTGCCCTCACCAAGAATGATGCCACAGTATAAAGATAAAATCATCAGTTTCAACAATTGGCTAAAGTTTTGGTGTCATTCAAAGAGGATCCAATGTCTGTCAGCCTGGGATGACATGCTCGACAAGCCACACTGCTTCGCTAGGGACGGCTTGCACCTGTCACCCTTAGGATTTCGTATATTGGCCAAGGCTCTTGCCACCCCCATAGTGCCTTTTTTAGGCAAGGCTCAAAGGACAAACCCACCTCCATAGACAACCCAAGGATAAAAAAAACTAAAGGTAATGCTACTCAATGCCAGAAGTCTAAACCTCAAGATGCACACACTTGAGGCTCTCCTCAGTATGGAGAAAATCGATGTCTGTGCAGTAACAGAAACCTGGTTCAAGGCTCATGAGAGCACCTCAGCACTACCAGGTTATAACTCATACCATGCGTTTCGGCCCCAAAACTCGGAACGAAGCACAAAAGGAGGGGGAGTATCTATATTCATCAAAGATACCTACACCTCTAGGTTAGTGGCACTGCACGAAGCATCGTAAACCATCCATGTGCAACCAACAGCGGGCAAAACTGCCTTTCAGTTTGTAGCCTGCTACAGAATACCCTCCCTATTACAGGAACCCCACTTGGCATTCCTGAGAACACTGGAGAATATGAAGGTCTCTCCAAACACTGTGTTATTGGGTGACTTCAACTACCCAAACATTGACTGGGAAAACTACTCAAGCCCAAACGCCCAACGGTTCCTTGAATTTATAAACTCTAACGTGATGGAACAACTGATCACCACTCCCACAAGAGGGAACAACATATTGGACCTGGTCATCACCAATATGGGGACTCTATGTTCCACACCCGAGGTAAACCCCTCATTGGTAAGATCAGACCATAAACAAATTTCCCTGGACATCCATATCCCGTCCCCACCCCCAGCCAAGGAAATCATGGTAAAGAATTTCTCAAAAGCCAACTTTGCACTTCTCAAGACTGAGGTGGAATCCTTCAAAGCCCCCGGGCCAGAGGATAATACAGCCCAATCTGCAGAATCCTTTACAAATGCATTCTATGAGCACCTGCAGGAATGCATGGATCATGCTATCCCAAATAAAACCAAGACTCACTCCTCCAAAAACAGGAGACCTGTCTGGTCGACCCCGGCCATAAATAAGCTATGCAACAAAAGGAGGAAGCTACTACATGACAGAGCAAAATCCCAAAAAGGGAAGGCATCTCTGATCAGTATTAGCAAGAAACTTCGATCCCTCATAAAATCATCAAAGGCCAGTTTCGAAAGAAAAATTGCCCTAGACACTAAAGATAATCACAAGACCTTCTTTAGTTATGTCAGGAATATGGGTGGAAACTCCCAGATATGCTCTGAATTGTTGCATAATGGTACAAATATACCGAACCTACAGACATAGCCAACATCCTGGCAGACAGATTCAGCACAAATGTCTCCCTCCCTTCCCCCCCAAAGGAGCAAATGCCTATCCCAACTGAATGTGACCTCCCTGACATCACAGAAGCAGAGGTGAAAGCTGCCCTCTCCAAAGCAAAAAGCACAGCATCTATGGGACCGGACGGTGTCCCAGGCTGTGTCTTACACGAGCTCCAAGAAGAACTTAACCCTCACATTAAGACACTGTTCAAACTTAGCCTTACTACAGGATATGTACCCAAAGAATGGCGTACAGCCACAGTGGTCCCACTCCACAAAGGTGATGCCACAACCGACCCCGGGAACTATCACCCCATAAGCCTGACTAGTTTGGTCTGTAAAGCTATGGAGCGTATTATTATGGATCTCATAAACAAAGACATTGGGAGCCTTCAGACACTGGACCTTATCCAATTCAGCTTTGTTAATGGCAGATCTTGCCTCTTAAACCTAGTTGATTTCTTTGAAACAGTTACCAAAGCCATAGATGAGGGCAAGGTAGTCCACACAGCCTACCTGGACCTCGCAAAAGCCTTTGACACAATACCCCACTCGGGCATCATAAATAAGCTTACCAGCTTAGATATCAAACCCTATATCACAAGATGGGTTGCAAACTGGCTCAGGGATAGAACCCACATGGTCAGAATCGCAGGTGCCATGTCCGAATCCAAACCAGTTACAAGTGGCATCCCACAGGACTCAGTTCTGGGACCTCTTTTGTTCGGTATATACTTCTCTGAGGTTCAGGCTAACACGGGGGGATTATGGCTGACAAAGTTCGCAGATGACTGCAAACTGGGAGCCATAATCGAATCTCCAGCCACACAAGCATCCTCCAAAAGGGTCTCACAGAGACGGATTCTTGGTGCCAGAGCCACGGCCTAAAGCTAAATGCTAAAAAGTGCATAGTCATCCCCTTTGGAAAAACAAGGTGCCCACAAATTACCACATAGGTGGTAATCCATTAAATACGGAAGAAGTAATTAGAAATTTGGGGACCAGCATAGATAGTAATCTCTCCTTTGATAATCACGTTGCCAAAGTGGTTAGAAATACCTTCTATATAGCCCACCTTATCACAAAAGGGTCCGCATCTAGATCAAGAGAGGTCATTGTGCCCCTCTACTCGTCACTCATCAGGCCCATAATTGAATACAATGCCCCTTTTGGAATGTACCTTACCTGACACCTGCAGCAACTGGAGAGACCCCAAAAGTACCTCACCAAGAGGATCATGGGCTACAAACAGATGTCCTATGCAGCTCAACTAAAGAAACTCCAGCTCTACTCAGTTGCTTACCGCCTACTCAGAGGTGATATTTGCCTGACGTACAAAGCCATGTCAAACCCAGAATTAATGGACATGCTCCACCTCAAAAAATCCAAGTCCCTTAGAGCTATATGCTCCAGGGACTTAAACCTCAGCACAAAAATAAATAGGACATGCTGGAGGGACAGATTCATTTCCCAGAGGCTCCCCTCACTCTGGAATAGAATCCCAATTCATGTTAGACATAGCCCCTCGCTGACCCTCTTCAAGCGAAATCTGGACGCGTGGATGGGAAATCGCAAATTCACCGCTGGGATCTCTTCTGTGTCCCTGCTAGACAGAGGCACAGTAAACTAATCTTAACTGGTACCTTCTGTGACCTACTTTACAGAGGCACAGTAGGCTAATCTAATAGGGAGGTGGAAGCCAAATACACTCTAGCTAGGCTTATAAATGCCCTAGGGCAGATAGCCTAGTATCTACCTATGAACCTAATACAGGGGTCATTCCTGGTACTCCCCCTCTTTGTTATCTATACCACACAGACTGACACAGAAGGCATCAGCCTATTGATGTTTGCAAATGACTATGAAGTAGGAGCAATAGTTGACTCAATGTGTGCTGCGTTCAACATACAGAAGGGCCTTATTGTGTCAGATGTGTGGTGTGTGATGTATGGCCACAATCTGACAGCTAAGTATTGCATTGTCATCCCCTATGTTACAAACCCTGTACCTATTAACTACCACCTAGGCAGCGGTCAACATAATGGCAACTGTGTGTATGGGATGCAGCTGGACAGTACTTTCCTTTGATAGTTACTTCACCACAAAAGACAGGTAGTCATATGTGGGACCCCTAATCATGACAGGATGCCATCCAGGAATATAGAGAACTGCTCAGCCATACTCAACAACCATGTGACCCATACTAGATCACATATTTCCTTTAAGGGTTATTGCCCATGTGTAGATGGCCTACACTGCCCTTCCCAATCCCTAGCTGCACTATATAGCATGCAGCCTACCCTGAATAAAGCCATGTCCAACCCAGAGGTGTTAGACATGCTACACTTAACACATCTTGATCCCAAATAAACACATACATCATGGACATCCACCTTTCTAGTAGAAGAATCACAACATGCCTGACAGATCTCCATCCCATACACTTAACATACTCTTGCCATACTATCCATCCCTGTCTAGCAAAGCTGCACATCACCCCTCTCTGTGACATGGCGTGATGACCGCATGCCAAATATATCAGTAACCATGTGTTTCAGTTCTCTGGCACTGCTTGAACTGGCCACTGAAACTTACCTGCCTGTTGCCTACAGCTAGGTAACCTGTCTGCCTAGGCTAATAAATGGCCCAGAGCATATAGCCCAGTAGATCACTATGACCATACATGCTATAGTCGATATCCAACCCTGCAAATACCATCAGGCTAGCGATTGTCCCATGTGTTACACATGTGCAACATAGGCAATACATGGCAGGATGCTACACAGCTGTACAGTGCCATGTAGATGTATATGGCAAAACACATACATGCTTGCAAGTCTGCAGGGTCACAGATCATGTCCCTAATGGCTATGTATGACTATATATGTGACATATACACAGCATTAAGGTCGATTGCATTAATGTGAACACATCCAGGCATGTGCTGATAGGTAAAGACACCAGTACAGGCAAACAGACATGCCCACATCAAGACAACATCCACATGGTGTATGAGCAATGTCATCACATGACACCCAGTATATGGCAATAACATTACATCACCAGTAGGTGTCAAATGTGTGTGACTTATACATGTCAGTGGTGTCAGTGTCATGTAGATTTGGAAAGATGTATTTGTAATCTTAATAAATCAGCTGTACTGCTGTACTTCTCTGTGAGTTACTGTGACCTGTCTCCATCATTATGTCTTCCAGGTATGCCACGTAGCAGACTGCAGGCGTACAGCTGCTTGGAGGATTAAGTCCTCATTCCATACCTCCTCGACAACCACACAACGCTCTTCAGCCATGTGCCACAGGATGCACAGCAGCGGGATGCCCTGTGAGAGGAACTCTGCAGGAGGGTAAATGATGTTGTCGGTCACAATCACACCTATCAGCAGGTGCACCAACACTGCACTGACCTCATAAGATGGGCAAAATAGCGTGCTAATGCAATTACCAGGGAACAAGGTGCAAAAGGAGGGGGCCACTCACCCAGCCCCCACTCACATATACCGAGGAGCTACTGGCCAACCTGGGGACACCTGCAGACCTCCATCCACAAGCTTTAGCTGGTATTGTGGAGGTGGGTGTCCCTCATCCACCAAGCCTGGAGTTAACACAACTATATTTCACATAGTTACATGTGTTACTGTAAAATATGTAATGTAACATCATATGCAAGGCATGTATGCACACATGCCACATACTATAGTCTGCTACTCTATGTATGCACAGATGTGCATACTCCATAATATAGTGTATTGTACTGGCTTATGTGCTAACATGGACATTGCACCCTGTAGCTATCACACAGGTGTGGATAATGATCTTACTGCTGTGACACTCCTGTTTAGGTACCTCTGGCATTTTGCAGTGACAGCAGCCTGTGTCAGGTGAGATTGTTATTATTTACCAGGCTTGATAATGCATGGAACATATTAATTGCATGCTATCTGCCATAACACACGTACACATAATGTATGGTGGTCCTGTTAATGGACACTGGTCAGACCTGCAATGCATCACACTGTTTACCTATGTGAAACCATTGAAGACTATATGAAACATCTACACTAAACCTTCCAAACTGTCATTGCCAGATGTGTGAACAACAGTGAATACAATGGTGGAGGTGTGTTCCACTGTACGGACAGGTGCTACATATCAGCATTACACATTTTGGAATATGAACAGTACTATACAGAGAGCATATGTGTGCACACACTCTAAATATGTTGGAGCTGGAGTATGACCAGCCCACAGGATACACCCTTGTGGAGTATACCCTTGCTATGAATGTCACACAATGTCATGTGCTATCTGACATGTCATGACATGTAGTGGGCTGACTGCAACACTGCTCAACTATCCTGCAAAACATGTTTCACATCCCATACATACCACCCTTTGTCTGCATAACCCTGTCCTCAGTGGAGCATATGACATCTATGGGTGTATGTCATATGGGATAACACTGACATGTGAAATAAGATGGCCATCACAACCATTGGATTGAACATGTGTACACATGGCCATGGAGGATGGCCAGAGACATGAAGAAACACACACAGTAGAAGTGATGTACATGTGTGTACACCCTGTTGTACATTGGCTCGACACAATACAACTATGGCCTTTGTGTAATGGTGATATTGCAGATGTGAAACACTAAACATCATACAGGCCTGTGCACAACTTGTGTAGGCATAACATGAAACCACCATGTAACATGTCTTGAACATTTTGAGTGTGTCATGACATGGAAGCATTCACCTATACAGTATCCAAATACAAACATGTTTTGCACAACATACACATACATACACATCAAGCCACAGATACAGTGCATTCACCTTGCTGGTGTCAGACATCACTGTCATGCCTGCTCCTCATGTGTGTGAGCTACACGGATGGCATGTGGGACATAGAGTACTGCTAAGTTAGTCATGTGTAGGCATAGTTGCCAGGCATCAGTAATATGTTTGCAAATGTGCAGGGATGTCATCCGTATACCCTTCTGT
Source organism: Protopterus annectens (assembly GCF_019279795.1). Lineage (NCBI taxonomy): Eukaryota > Metazoa > Chordata > Ceratodontiformes > Protopteridae > Protopterus > Protopterus annectens. The sequence goes on from NC_056727.1 coordinate 1,063,977,239, forward strand.
GACCTGTGTCACACATTCCACATTAGGGTTTATTGTGTATACACCTCAGTGACATGGGTCACAGTCTACATTAGATATGTAATGTATGTGAACATATTCATGGCTATGAACTGTGTTGACTACCCACAGGTCAGTATGACAATACCTGCATGCACTTTGTAGCTTCCACATCACAGTTATATTCTCCCATGTTTCAGTTATGTTTACTGTTCTAATGATCCAAGAGCATGATAGCTGTGTAGTAAGCTACTGTGTTCAGAGCCATCACATCCATAGTGGGTGACATCACAGGTATAGTTACCTGGAGTATGGAGGAGGTGAAAGAGTGGTATGCTGGATGACAAGGGTAAAGGCCAGTGGAAATAGTGGCTTCTCATTGGGAAGCAGTAATACCCACTGCCATGACAGCATGCAAACACAGACACACCCACACACTCAGGGATTCACAGGCACAGTAACACACACTCTGACACACACACACACACACACACACACACACACACACACACACACACACACACACACACACACACACACACAGTTGCCAGTGCTTGGATGAGAACCCCTGCCTATGTGCATATCATCATTATAGTACTACGCAATTACAAGATGCGCCACAGAAGATTACACATGTACAGGTAGTTGTAATGGACTAAGATCGAGGATATCGACAGGGATACTACAGTGCAGTGAGTGTATGTGAGGAGGGGGGTCCATCAGTAGGCTATGTAACAACAGGTCACACCCCAGGGGTCTATATTTTAACAGGCGGTTAGAATGCCTATCTACGATTGATGATATCAACAGAGATGCTAGATTGCATTGAGTAGATGGGGGGAGGGGGCATTAACTGTTCACTATGGTAAAATACAGCCTCACTTCAGGGACTGGACATCCATACACACAGACAGCCATACACACACACACACACACACACACACACACACACACACACACACACACACGCACACACACTGTGGCATTCACAAAGATATACACCTATGTCACACACATACAGACACTTTACATGTGTGAGGTTTAACTACCTGCCTATGCCTTTCTTTCTACACTTCACTTTGTACTGGTGTCAGCAATGGTGTTCAGGAGAGTGATAACATGTGGGACGTATTCCCAACCATACATGACATATATGGACACACCCACACCCACACGTGCCAGTACTGTGAATCAAACACCTGTCTATTTCATGATACGTACTACAGAAGTACAGCACTATTGCATTCGGTACAATGCTTACTGATTCTTTCCTTTGCCAACTGTGCTGATATATGCACAATATATGCACAGGGGTGGTATTACTCTTACAGGTGTCATGAGATTTGCCTTCAGTGTCACCCTTACAGCATTCTACGTTGTCTGTCTTCCACTTCAATTAACAAAACCTGACCTTAGCAGTTACACAGGTTATTGTAGCACTGGTTGTAACACATCAGTGAGCTGTCCTCAGTAATCATTCATCTGCAAAAAAGCCCCACCACTTAGTAGTCATGTCCAAACATCTATCTATACCTCATGTACGGCTTACTGTACTTAGAGCATATCACCATATACAGTTGGCAATGTTGATGCTGCAGTGCAACAGCATGATGTACTAAGACAACAGTAAACTTCAGACATCAGACAATGCACACACACATAGAATTTACACAAACATCAATACACGTACACATATGTGGTCTACATCAGTAAGTGCACAAGCAGGTCAAGAGGATACATTCCACACCTTCCCCACGCCATGTGTGAAACATAGCCAAGCACTACACCATAATGGATGTTGTATTCATGTACTGGTAGGACACCACCACTTTCACCCAGTAGCCAAGTGTACATATATTACAACAACACATATCAACGAGACACACACAGCATTATTCCATGTCATGCTCCTACAAACTGTTACTTGACAGTGCCATGGTGAAGCCAGGGCACTGTAATGGTCAACAGTGAGCACATCATATTTGCCACACACACCTCATGTTTACTGGAAGAGTGCCAGCAATGTACTCTGTTAGAGCTAGGCAGTACACTCTTTCAAGCATATGTAAGGTCTGTGGCTTGTAAACATCTCACCCCAGTATGTACTGCTATTGTGGTACTAAGGTTAATGCCCAGAAAGCACACAACATGCATGGCTTTGAATTGTTGACATGGGGTATATGTAGGAGCTGTGGCCACACATGGCTGTACATGTCATGAACATATCACCTGTGACTACTCAGGAACATACAGAGCAGAGCTGGTTTTCCCTGAATCTGTCATTACAGGCCTTGTGTAGGTCCTATAATCCTGTTATTTGGGTATGTTTGTAGGCATTGCAATAGGTGGACATGTCTAAAAACATACATGCTACATGGGGTGTTGCATGATATGATAGGTGTCATGGGTGACCAGTAGAGAAGGAATATTACCTCTGTTAATATCGACATCAAACCTTATGTACTGTTAGCATGCTATCTGCCATGTGCATGTGTGTAATGACTGTAGCCACCTTTATGTAGAAAGGATAATGAAAGCTATGGTAATGTCATTTATGTTGTATGAGTGTGGGATGTACATATCCAGGGCAGGTACAATTAGGTCATATCCAACCATGAGGGTGTTGTTTACTGTTGTACAGCAACAAGTCAACCATGTTAATGCTGACAACATCCGAGAGACCCTGGTATGTGTACAACTGAGCTGGTTGCAAACAGTGGTATTATTGCATTGCATAACACATTATGCAGCTCTGTCTGTACATGGGTACTTTGCACAGTTCATGTAGGCCTAGGTACAGTCCACCAATCAAGGGTTATCTGGTGGTCTACCATACTATGTCATATCACATATGGATGTGTGTTCGTAGTCTGAGGATAAGGTGGTGGATGTATATGAGGATACAACCTAGAATGCAGCATTCACCACTGTCACCTGTACCTGACTCATCTGTGATGCGTTATGTCAGAGTAGTGGTCTTTATATGTGAGTAGCCTTTATGAACATGTGTACACCACCACTTGGAATGGTCCATACCACTGTTATGGCCCACATGTCTGGATCTGAGTTATATGTTGGTAGTACAATTGTGGACTACAGAGCCTTCAGCCAGGTGTTCCTCACTGCACAGATGTCAGTATTCCATGTTGTTGGTTCTACATTGAGCAAATGGATTACTAAAGCCACACATCTAGCACTGGTTAGCATAAGCATCCAATGCAATTGTCATGTAGGTGTCAAGGTTTTACTTCTGGGTGTAGGACATTTGCCTTGGAATGCAGCTATATGGGTAAATGTGACCTAGGTATTATCCACACACACGTGAAACATGGATGCATGTGCTCTGTGTTGAAGGCTCATCATTCAGTCATGACAGCCCAGAATGACAGACACTGGACAACCTCATAATAACAGCAGGACATTGGCTCATTGTTTTGGTCTAGCAGTTGCCACTTGTACCATGACATCACTGCATGTGGCATTATTGTGCTTGGTAGCAAATGCCTCATATAAGGTGAAGGACAGCAGCAGAACTTGTGTATATGACCAATGTGAGATATACTTAGGGTAGCAGTCCTGCTAATAATGACAACTACTAACACAGCCGGGAGAAGTCATCTTGACACCTGCACCTCAGTACCATTACACAAGGTGGCTTACACATTATGCTTACACCATGCCACTGTTCCATGTATAATGCCACTGTCCACAACTTGCTATCAATGTATGCCTTTCAGGGCAGCAAGGTGTGTGACACATGCTGTAGGTAACATCCACCTGTGTGAGCCAGGTAACGTATTGTCTGTCACGTCCACACATGCATGAATGTGTATACTTAACATATATATGTCAGTACTTAAAAACTCAAAAGTACACAAACCAACGAAGAAATTAACAAAAAGCGAGCTTTTGAAACAATCCACTCAGGACTTCTCCTGAGTGGATTGTTTCAAAAGCTCGCTTTTTGTTAATTTATGTCAGTACTTAATGTACATGTATGCATGTGTATCACACAGCACAGACACAGATATATAATTTACGGGCAACATACAGGTATCAGGTAGTAAACCAGTATGATGTGCATATATACTGACAGGTAAAATGTGCCTAGCTGTAATCCTGTGTGTTTGCAATAGGAGTCCATTACAATGTGTTCTGTACATGTAAGTGTTTGAGCATGCACACTGTGGCC